>NW_026512545.1:345840-423340 GCF_027579735.1 Bombina bombina | reverse complement strand
TTCAAAATGATCTTTTGATACAAAACTTGAAAGGGGTGTGACATTTCAAAATCAGTTTGCTTTATTTGGATAGTAAAGTGTTTATTTTGAAATGTAAGCTACTCATTTTCACTTCAACATAGACCCAGGATAAAGAGAAACATTGAAAAATACAAGTTGAAATAAACCTTAGTGCCTGAAATAAACCTGTTCCCTCTAAAGCGGGACATGTTGATGGGCAATATAAATACAAACAGAATTCAGATTAAAGCAAGAGACAGAGTAACACATGAAGGTTGTTTACAATAACATAACTCGGCATTTCCATTTGATATTGGTCTAGTAATATTCACTCGTTGGTCTAGGGGTATGATTCTCACTTAGGGTGTGAGAGGTCCCGGGTTCAAATCCCGGACAAGCCCAACTTTTCTGAAAAAAGAAAACCATAGAACTATTTCCTTTAAATAAAACCATAGAACTATTTCCTTTAAATAATAATTAAGAGTTAAGTTCACACAAAAAATAAAAAAAACATATCATATGGAATCTAAGGCTCATTGGTCTAGGGGTATGATTCTCGCTTTGGGTGCGAGAGGTCAAATCCCGGACGAGCCCACATTTTCTGAAAATAGAAAACCATAGAACTATTTCCTTTAAATAGATTCCTCATAAAGAGTTAACTTCCTCAGACTCCATCTTCCTGTATCTCATTCACAAAGCAATGATACTTCCTACAGTAATGTGAAGGATACTAAACATAAGAAAGAATTGTTTTTATTTCCTTTTTGATGATACTTTATTAGACATATCTAACAAAATGCTTGGCAGTAAATCACGAATGACCTACTGGCTCGTTGGTGTAGTAGTATGATTTTGCTTCGGGTGCGAGAGTTCCCTGGTTCAAATCCCAGACGAGCCCTTGATTTAAATACTCTTCACCATATATAGAGTGTGTTCTTTCTAACATACATTAGATCTACTGAAAGGATATCAAATTACTAAAACCTATAGTACTCACAGGAAAGAAGACAAAACTGATGTGGCTCAAAAACTTAGGAAAAATCTTTGACCAATTATGAAATCATGTTTTTTGGAAAATATAGACTAACAGACACTTCTAAGATTTATTCTGAGAAACTCGTACCTACTGGACAAACAATTTAATCAACAAAATCAAAGCACCAACACAGAAATTATCCCAAAACATGGGCTTGCTCCACAGAACTTTTTTCATACATGTTTTTCATTAATAATAGAATTTATGAACCCAGGGATTGAAGGAGATGGGAAAAATTATCTATGCAGCCTATTCTGGTGTATATTTTAGTGATAGTGTTGTGTTTCTTTAGTTGAGGAAATTGCTTTAGATAATTATTTTTTTTTTACACGTCATAGAATAAACATCATACTCTTAAGTGCTCTGAATTGTTTAATGTCAGCACTAAGGGTAAAAGAGCATTATACAACAGTTTTAGACCTCTTATTTCAAGAATGATCTCTCTGTGGACAGAGATTCCATGTTAACACCTTTTCTAGACTTGCTTTTCTTCACTACCCTGAGATCTTTGAAACCTAGGTTTTTATTATAGTCTGATTGGTTAAGCATAGAGTACGAAAGAGTCTGTTTCCACAAATTGTATTTTTTGGTCTGAATATAATTACATAAAGCTGCTATATACAGTATTTTTGGACTACAAGACTGAAAACCTTATTATTTTTTTAAGTGGAATGTGTGTAAGAGACCACTTTGAAAAATTTCACACAAAAAAATAAAAAAAAAACATGAAATATGGCATCTAAGGCTCGTTGGTCTAGGGGTATGATTCTCACTTAGGGTGCGAGAGGTCCAGGGTTCAAATCCCGGACAAGCCCAACTTTTCTGAAAAAAGAAAACCATAGAACTATTTCCTTTAAATAAAACCATAGAACTATTTCCTTTAAATAATAATTAAGAGTTAAGTTCACACAAAAAATAAAAAAAAACATTTAATATGGAATCTAAGGCTCGTTGGTCTAGGGCTATGATTTGCGCTTTGGGTGCGAGAGGTCCCGGGTTCAAATCCCGGACAAGCCCAAATTTTCTGAAAAAAAAACCCATAGAACTATTTCCTTTAAATAATAATTAAGAGTTAAGTTCACACAAAAAATAAAAAAACATATAATATGGAATCTAAGGCTCCTTGGTCTAGGGGTATGATTCTCGCTTTGGGTGCGAGAGGTCCCGTGTTCAAATCCCGGACAAGCCCAAATTTTCTGAAAAAAGAAAACCATAGAACTATTTCCTTTAAATAGATTCCTCCTAAAGAGTTAACTTCCTCAGACGCCATCTTCCTGTATCTCATTCACAAAGCAATGATACTTCCTACAGTAATGTGAAGGATACTAAACATAAGAAAGAATTGTTTTTATTTCCTTTTTGATGATACTTAATTAGACATATATAACAAAATGCTTAGCAGCAAATCACGGATGACCTACTGGCTCGTTGGTGTAGTAGTATGATTTTGCTTCGGGTGCGAGAGTTCCCTGGTTCAAATCCCAGACGAGCCCTTGATTTAAATACTCTTCACCATATATAGAGTGTGTTCTTTCTAACATACATTAGATCTACTGAAAGGATATCAAATTACTAAAACCTATAGTACTCACAGGAAAGAAGACAAAACTGATGTGGCTCAAAAACTTAGGAAAAATCTTTGACCAATTATGAAATCATGTTTTTTGGAAAATATAGACTAACAGACACTTCTAAGATTTATTCTGAGAAACTCGTACCTACTGGACAAACAATTTAATCAACAAAATCAAAGCACCAACACAGAAATTATCCCAAAACATGGGCTTGCTCCACAGAACATTTTTCATACATGTTTTTCATTAATAATAGAATTTATGAATAGTGATGTCGCGAACCTAAAATTTTCGGTTCGCGAACGGCGGACTCGAACTTCCGGTATTGTTCGCGAACGCGCGAACCGCGCGAACCGCCATTGAATTCAATAGGCAGGCGAACTTTAAAACCTACAAGGACTCTTTCTGGCCACAATAGTGATGGAAAAGGTGTTTCAAGTGTACTAACACCTGGACTGTGTCATGCTGGAGGGCAATCCCTGGCAAAACTCCCATGGAAAATTACATAGTTTATGCAGAGTCTGCTTTTAAGCCATAATGGGTCTAAATCAACTAACATTCCCAAAGTGGCTGTCTCAAAACATCCCGGACAGAAGATAGATTGATAGATAGGATAGATATACATAGATTGATAGTTAGATAGAATCGATAGAAGAGAAATAGATAGATTTGTTAGATATATAATTACCCTAATAAATTCTAATAATCAAACATGCGTTCTTGGACCCAACTAGCTTGTGTTAATTAGTACTTTTCTTAGCACTTTAATCCCTGTCCCCCCCCCCCTATCGGGGGTGTTCTATATGGCCTGCCAGATTACCCTGAAAAATTATAATAATAAGACATGTGGTCTGCTACCTATTTTAACTAGGTTGTGTTTTAAGTACTACCATTTTTAGCACTTTAATCTCTGTAACTCCCCCTATTTGGTGAGGTCTATACGGCCTGGATGATTACCCATACAAAATATAATAATAAGACATCTGCTTTTGGTCTGCGACCCATGGTAACTATGTTGTGTTAATTAGTAATGTCCTTCGCATTTTAATAGCTGTTACTCATACTCACCCTATTGGTGGAGGTCTATATGGCCTGCATGATTACCCTTACAAAAAATAACAACCAAACATATGCTCTGGGACCCATGGTAAGTAGGTTGTGTTAAGTAGTACTGTTCTTTGCAGTTTCATACCTGTTACAACACCAAATGGTGGCAGGTCTATCTGGCCTTCATGATTAGCTGCACCCAAACCCAAAAAAAAGCCGAGTGGTCTTAGACTAACACCCATGGCTAACTCGGTTGTTTCAATTAGTACTATTCTTAGCACTTTCATCCCTGTTACGGGTGGTCTACATGGCCATCATGATTAGCCGAACAAAATACTACAATCCAACCTTTGCTCAGTCTTCATAGGCCCTTCATTGTCTGTATTTTGATAGTACAGTTCTTATTATTTTTATAGCTGATACAACACCGAATGGTGGCAGCTCTATATGGCCTGCATGATTAGCCGCACCCAATACAAAAATAAATCCAAGCGGTCTTGGATTACCACCCATGGCTAACTCTGTTGTTTCAAGTAGTACTATTCTTAGCACTTTCATCTCATCATCCCTGTTACTCCCAGGACTCTCGGTGGTGGTGGTCTACATGGCCATCATGATTAGCCTAACCAAATACTACAATCCAACCTTGGCTCAGTCTTCCTAAGGCCATTTATTGGCTGTATTTTGGTAGTACTGTTCTTATTAGTTTAATAGCTGATACGACACCGAATGGTGGCAGCTCTATATGGCCTGCATGAATAGCCGCACCCAAAGCCAAAAAAAAGCCAAGCGGTTTTGCACTAACACCCATGGCTAACTCTGTTGTTTCAAGTTCTACTATACTTAGCTCTTTCATCTCATCCCTGTTACTTCCATGACTCTCGGTGGTGGTGGTCTACATGGCCATCATGATTAGCCTAACCAAATACTACAATCCAACCTTGGCTCAGTCTTCCTAAGGCCCTTCATTGGCTGTATTTTGGTAGTACTGTTCTTATTAGTTTAATAGCTGATACGACACTGAATGGTGGCAGCTCTATATGGCCTGCATGAATAGCCGCACCCAAAGCCAAAAAAAAGCCAAGCGGTTTTGCACTAACACCCATGGCTAACTCTGTTGTTTAAAGTTCTACTATTCTTAGCTCTTTCATCTCATCCCTGTTACTTCCATGACTCTCGGTGGTGGTGGTCTACATGGCCATCATGATTAGCCTAACCAAATACTACAATCCAACCTTGGCTCAGTCTTCCTAAGGCCCTTCATTGGATGTATTTTGGTAGTACTGTTCTTATTAGTTTAATAGCTGATACGACACCGAATGGTGGCAGCTCTATATGGCCTGCATGAATAGCCGCACCCAAAGCCAAAAAAAAAGCCAAGCGGTTTTGCACTAACACCCATGGCTAACTCTGTTGTTTCAAGTTCGACTATTCTTAGCTCTTTCATCTCATCCCTGTTACTTCCAGGACTCTTGGTGGTGGTGGGCTACATGGCCATCATGATTAGTCTAACCAAATACTACAATCCAACCTTGGCTCAGTCTTCCTAAGGCCCTTCATTGGCTGTATTTTGGTAGTACTGTTCTTATTAGTTTAATAGCTGATACGACACCGAATGGTGGCAGCTCTATATGGCCTGCATGAATAGCCGCACCCAAAGCCCAAAAAAAGCCAAGCGGTTTTGCACTAACACCCATGGCTAACTCTGTTGTTTCAAGTTCTACTATTCTTAGCTCTTTTATCTCATCCCTGTTACTTCCAGGACTCTCAGTGGTGGTGGTCTACATGGCCATCATGATTAGCCTAACCAAATACTACAATCCAACCTTGGCTCAGGCTTCCTAAGGCCCTTCATTGGCTTTATTTTGGTAGTACTGTTCTTATTAGTTTAATAGCTGATACGACACCGAATGGTGGCAGCTCTATATGGCCTGCATGAATAGCCGCACCCAAAGCCAAAAAAAAAGCCAATCGGTTTTGCACTAACACCCATGGCTAACTCTGTTGTTTCAAGTTCTACTATTCTTAGCTCTTTCATCTCATCCCTGTTACTTCCATGACTCTCGGTGGTGGTGGTCTACATGGCCATCATGATTAGCCTAACCAAATACTACAATCCAACCTTGGCTCAGTCTTCCTAAGGCCCTTCATTGGCTGTATTCTGGTAGTACTGTCATCCTTTTGAATAATAGATTACAGGAAAGGCATTGATTTTAGAATCCCAGAGATCATTTATATGACTCGTGAAATAGAAAAAAACATTGATTACACACCCGTTACACTTATTTATCCTCAGGCCTTTTTAATACGAGGGTCCCGGAGCCTCAACCGAAACAACAGCATGAAAGAGGAGATATGTCATCCTTTTGAATAAAAGATTACAGTAAAGGCATTGATTTTAGAAACCCACAGATCATTATTTGCAACCGTGAAATAGAAAAAAACATTGATTACACACCCGTTACACTTATTTATCCTCAGGCCTTTTTAATACGAGGGTCCCGGAGCCTCAACCGAAACAACAGCATGAAAGAGGAGATATGTCATCCTTTTGAATAATAGATTACAGGAAAGACATTGATTTTAGAAACCCACAGATCATTTATATGACCCGTGAAATAGAAAAAAACATTCATTAGACACCGGTTACACTTATTTATCCTCAGGCCTTGTTAATACGAGGGTCCCGGAGCCTCAACCGAAACAACAGCATGAAAGAGGAGATATGTCATCCTTTTGAATAAAAGATTACAGGAAAGGCATTGATTTTAGAAACCCACAGATCATTATTTGCAACCGTGAAATAGAAAAAAACATTGATTACACACCCGTTACACTTATTCATCCTCAGGCCTTTTTAATACGAGGGTCCCGGAGCCTCAACCGAAACAACAGCATGAAAGAGGAGATATGTCATCCTTTTGAATAAAAGATTACAGGAAAGGCATTGATTTTAGAAACCCACAGATCATTATTTGCAACCGTGAAATTGAAAAAAACATTGATTACACACCCGTTACACTTATTTATCCTCAGGCCTTTTTAATACGAGGGTCCCGGAGCCTCAACCGAAACAACAGCATGAAAGAGGAGATATGTCATCCTTTTGAATAAAAGATTACAGGAAAGGCATTGATTTTAGAAAGCCACAGATCATTATTTGCAACCGTGAAATTGAAAAAAACATTGATTGCACACCCGTTACACTTATTTATCCTCAGGCCTTTTTAATACGAGGGTCCCGGAGCCTCAACCGAAACAACAGCATGAAAGAGGAGATATGTCATCCTTTTGACTAATAGATTACAGGAAAGGCATTGATTTTAGAATCCCAGAGATCATTTATATGACCCGTGAAATAGAAAAAAACATTGATTAGACACCCGTTACACTTATTTATCCTCAGGCATTTTTAATAAGAGGGTCCCGAAGCCTCAACCGAAACAACAGCATGAAAGAGGAGATATGTCATCCTTTTGAATAAAAGATTACAGTAAATGCATTGATTTTAGAAACCCACAGATCATTATTTGCAACCGTGAAATTTAAAAAAACATTGATTACACACCCGTTACACTTATTTATCCTCAGGCCTTTTTAATACGAGGGTCCCGGAGCCTCAACCGAAACAACAGCATGAAAGAGGAGATATGTCATCCTTTTGAATAATAGATTACAGGAAAGACATTGATTTTAGAAACCCACAGATCATTTATATGACCCGTGAAATAGAAAAAAACATTCATTAGACACCGGTTACACTTATTTATCCTCAGGCCTTGTTAATACGAGGGTCCCGGAGCCTCAACCGAAACAACAGCATGAAAGAGGAGATATGTCATCCTTTTGAATAAAAGATTACAGGAAAGGCATTGATTTTAGAAACCCACAGATCATTATTTGCAACCGTGAAATAGAAAAAAACATTGATTACACACCCGTTACACTTATTTATCCTCAGGCCTTTTTAATACGAGGGTCCCGGAGCCTCAACCGAAACAACAGCATGAAAGAGGAGATATGTCATCCTTTTGAATAAAAGATTACAGTAAAGGCATTGATTTTAGAAACCCACAGATCATTATTTGCAACCGTGAAATAGAAAAAAACATTGATTACACACCCGTTACACTTATTTATCCTCAGGCCTTTTTAATACGAAGGTCCCGGAGCCTCAACCGAAACAACAGCATGAAAGAGGAGATATGTCATCTTTTTGAAAAAAAGATTACAGGAAAGGCATTGATTTTAGAAACCCACAGATCATTATTTGCCACCATGAAATTGAAAAAAACATTGATTACACACCCGTTACACTTATTTATCCTCAGGCCTTTTTAATACGAGGGTCCCGGAGCCTCAACCGAAACAACAGCATGAAAGAGGAGATATGTCATCCTTTTGACTAATAGATTACAGGAAAGGCATTGATTTTAGAATCCCAGAGATCATTTATATGACCCGTGAAATAGAAAAAAACATTGATTAGACACCCGTTACACTTATTTATCCTCAGGCCTTGTTAATACGAGGGTCCCGGAGCCTCAACCGAAACAACAGCATGAAAGAGGAGATATGTCATCCTTTTGAATAAAAGATTACAGGAAAGGCATTGATTTTAGAAACCCACAGATCATTATTTGCAACCGTGAAATAGAAAAAAACATTGATTACACACCCGTTACACTTATTTATCCTCAGGCCTTTTTAATACGAGGGTCCCGGAGCCTCAACCGAAACAACAGCATGAAAGAGGAGATATGTCATCCTTTTGAATAAAAGATTACAGTAAAGGCATTGATTTTAGAAACCCACAGATCATTATTTGCAACCGTGAAATAGAAAAAAACATTGATTACACACCCGTTACACTTATTTATCCTCAGGCCTTTTTAATACGAGGGTCCCGGAGCCTCAGCCGAAACAACAGCATGAAAGAGGAGATATGTCATCCTTTTGAATAAAAGATTACAGGAAAGGCATAGATTTTAGAAACCCACAGATCATTATTTGCAACCGTGAAATTGAAAAAAACATTGATTACACACCCGTTACACTTATTTATCCTCAGGCCTTTTTAATACGAGGGTCCCGGAGCCTCAACCGAAACAACAGCATGAAAGAGGAGATATGTCATCCTTTTGACTAATAGATTACAGGAAAGGCATTGATTTTAGAATCCCAGAGATCATTTATATGACCCGTGAAATAGAAAAAAACATTGATTAGACACCCGTTACACTTATTTATCCTCAGGCCTTTTTAATACGAGGGTCCCGGAGCCTCAACCGAAACAACAGCATGAAAGAGGAGATATGTCATCCTTTTGAATAATAGATTACAGGAAAGACATTGATTTTAGAAACCCACAGATCATTTATATGACCCGTGAAATAGAAAAAAACATTCATTAGACACCGGTTACACTTATTTATCCTCAGGCCTTGTTAATACGAGGGTCCCGAAGCCTCAACCGAAACAGCAGCATGAAAGAGGAGATATGTCATCCTTTTGAATAAAAGATTACAGTAAAGGCATTGATTTTAGAAACCCACAGATCATTATTTGCAACCGTGAAATAGAAAAAAACATTGATTACACACCCGTTACACTTATTTATCCTCAGGCCTTTTTAATACGAGGGTCCCGGAGCCTCAACCGAAACAACAGCATGAAAGAGGAGATATGTCATCCTTTTGAATAAAAGATTACAGTAAAGGCATTGATTTTAGAAACCCACAGATCATTATTTGCAACCGTGAAATAGAAAAAAACATTGATTACACACCCGTTACACTTATTTATCCTCAGGCCTTTTTAATACGAGGGTCCCGGAGCCTCAACCGAAACAACAGCATGAAAGAGGAGATATGTCATCCTTTTGAATAAAAGATTACAGGAAAGGCATTGATTTTAGAAACCCACAGATCATTATTTGCAACCGTGAAATAGAAAAAAACATTGATTACACACCCGTTACACTTATTTATCCTAAGGGCCTTTTTAATACGAGGGTCCCGTAGCCTCAACCGAAACAACACCATGAAAGAGGAGATATGTCATCCTTTTGAATAATAGATTACAGGAAAGACATTGATTTTAGAAACCCACAGATCATTTATATGACCCGTGAAATAGAAAAAAACATTCATTAGACACAGGTTACACTTATTTATCCTCAGGCCTTTTTAATACGAGGGTCCCGGAGCCTCAACCGAAACAACAGCATGAAAGAGGAGATATGTCATCCTTTTTAAAAATAGATTACAGGAAAGACATTGATTTTCGAAACCCACTGATCATTTATATGACCCGTGAAATAGAAAAAAACATTCATTAGACACCGGTTACACTTATTTATCCTCAGGCCTTTTTAATAAGAGGGTCCCGGAGCCTCAACCGAAACAACAGCATGAAAGAGGAGATATTTCATCCTTTTGAATAAAAGATTACAGGAATGGCATTGATTTTAGAAACCCACAGATCATTATTTGCAACCGTGAAATTGAAAAAAACATTGATTACACACCCGTTACACTTATTTATCTTCAGGCCTTTTTAATACGAGGGTCCCGGAGCCTCAACCGAAACAACAGCATGAAAGAGGAGATATGTCATCCTTTTGAATAATAGATTACAGGAAAGACATTGATTTTAGAAACCCACAGATCATTTATATGACCCGTGAAATAGAAAAAAACATTCATTAGACACCGGTTACACTTATTTATCCTCAGGCCTTGTTAATACGAGGGTCCCGGAGCCTCAACCGAAACAACAGCATGAAAGAGGACATATGGCATCCTTTTGAATAATAGATTACAGGAAAGGCATTGATTTTAGAAACCCACAGATCATTATTTGCAACCGTGAAATAGAAAAAAACATTGATTACACACCCGCTCCATCATCCATAAGTAATTGTCAAAAATCACAAAAAAAATCAAAATTTGTCTGGATTGTTAACCTTAGATTGCAAATATTTGTTGCTTATATGCTCTTCTCTTGGTTTCACTATATAATGGTATTTGGACATGCTCCTCTGCAAGTGTTTGAAGCTGTAGGCTACTATTTATTTTCATTTAACGGCAGCTTGGAGTTTAAAAATCATGAATTCTTTTAGTGAAGATCATGCACATTAAGGGTCACGAGACAACATTTCCCCGAAACCTCCAGCTGGGCCTTGTTAGCGCAGTAGGTAGCGCGTCAGTCTCATAATCTGAAGGTCGTGAGTTCAAGCCTCACACAAGGCACTTTTCAAAATGATCTTTTGATACAAAGCTTGAAAGGGGTGTGACATTTCAAAATCAGTTTGCTTTATTTGGATAGTAAAGTGTTTATTTTGAAATGTAAGCTACTAATTTTCACTTCAACATAAACCTAGGATAAAGAGAAACATTGAAAAATACAAGTTGAAATAAACCTTAGTGCCTGAAATAAACCTGTTCCCTCTAAAGCGGGACATGTTGATGGGCAATATAAATACAAACAGAATTCAGATTAAAGCAAGGGACAGAGTAACACATGAAGGTTGTTTACAATAACATAACTCAGCTTTTCCATTTGATATTGGTCTAGTAATATTCATTGTTAATGGTAGACATATTGTACATTTACATTACTTTAGCATTAATTAATCTTGACTACAGAAAAATGAGCTTTGCTTCCCATACCGGGAGTCAAACCCGTGCCGCCTGGGTAAAAACCAGGAATCCTAACCGCTAGACCATATGGGAAAAGATGGTGCAAGCTTTAGAGAGCTCCATCATCCATAAGTAATTGTCAAAAATCACAAAAAAATTCAAAATCAAATTTGTCTGGATTGTTAACCTTAGATTGCAAATATTTGTTGCTTATATGCTCTTCTCTTGGTTTCACTATATAATGGTATTTGGACATGCTCCTCTGCAAGTGTTTGAAGCTGTAGGCTACTATTTATTTTCATTTAACGGCAGCTTGGAGTTTAAAAATCATGAATTCTTTTAGTGAAGATCATGCACATTAAGGGTCACGAGACAACTTTTCCCCGACACCTCCAGCTGGGCCTTGTTAGCGCAGTAGGTAGCGCATCAGTCTCACAATCTGAAGGTCGTGAGTTCAAGCCTCACACAAGGCACTTTTCAAAATGATCTTTTGATACAAAACTTGAAAGGGGTGTGACATTTCAAAATCAGTTTGCTTTATTTGGATAGTAAAGTGTTTATTTTGAAATGTAAGCTACTAATTTTCACTTCAACATAAACCCAGGATAAAGAGAAACATTGAAAAATACAAATTGAAATAAACCTTAGTGCCTGAAATAAACCTGTTCCCTCTAAAGCGGGACATGTTGATGGGCAATATAAATACAAACAGAATTCAGATTAAAGCAAGAGACAGAGTAACACATGAAGGTTGTTTACAATAACATAACTCAGGATAAAGAGAAACATTGAAAAATACAAGTTGAAATAAACCTTAGTGCCTGAAATAAACCTGTTCCCTCTAAAGCGGGACATGTTGATGGGCAATATAAATACAAACAGAATTCAGATTAAAGCAAGAGACAGAGTAACACATGAAGGTTGCTAGCATACACAGTGGGTAAGCGCGGTGTAGCGGCGTCCGGAACCGGAACCGGTAATGGTAGGTAAAATGCTCCAATGGAATGGTCTGGCAGAGTGCCGTAGCCAGCGATCAACTCAAAATCGCTGTATATACAAGAACAGGAGGGCAAATGGCAGGTACTCCAATAACCAGATAGGCGCAACTATAATCGATAAAAAATTCAAAACTTTAATGAAAAAATATATTTAAAAATTGTATATAAAATACACAATCAAGCTGGACACATAGACAGGGGGTGAAAAAAGACAGGCCTGACGCGTTTCGCGCCCCCTAGTGGCGCTTATTCATAGGCTGCAGCACCTAGTGTGTGGTGCCTTTTTAAAGGGCAAGGAAAACCATTAACCCTTAGTGTGCAAATCATTATTAAAAACAGTGACAAAATAAAAACAACAACAAATTTACATTGGGATTACTTACAAAAAATATAGATACAGATTCAGATTCAGACATACCTGAGCCACTGTGTGGAATAATGTAATACCTAGACATGATAATAAAAAATTAAAAAATAACATGTACCGGGGCGGAGTTTGGCCGCAGCTAAGATGGCTGCTTAAGCCCAGAGCTCCGGCATGTCAGGTACTCACAATTGAATAAACTTCAAGTTGCAGGGACCTAAATGGTGCAATTTACAGAAGAGATGCTTACTTAATGCATCAGGAATGGAGAGACACTGATATTTGAGCGCTACTGGTGAACCCGGCATTGAGATCCACGGAAGTTAGTGCGGGACAACTATCTAACAAGGTCCGCCCGACAAACCGCTCCACAAACACGGTAAAGATATCCCACAGCACTAATTACTCACTAATCACATGAAACTACTATTCTGCTTACGGACCTGGTCTCCGGTTAGTCACACGCGATAATCCTCCTGAGGCAAGATTGAAAGCCGCAAAATGGCGCTGCCCACACATACGCATCAGTGCTGACACCTGGGAGATAGCGAGTTACGCTACATTGCAAATTATAGTATTGCTCTGTTGACTGCCTGTGCTAATAGTGTTTAATTGGGGGAGTGTTGAGAGAGATATATAAAGTGCAAAGAACGTCCATCACTATCGTTCAACAGCTCACACTACCTAAGATATAACAGGACTGCAATAAGCGTATTACTGATCAAAACAACACTAAGACATACTGCTTTTAACAGCTAAAAAACTGTATGGAAAAATGACTGCTAAGAAAGGAATTAAAGTGCACAAACAGTTAAAGGCATTGGGAAAGGATCCATCAGTTAGCTCCTTTTTCTTTCATGTAATTAACAAGAGTCCATGAGCTAGTGACGTATGGGATATACATTCCTACCAGGAGGGGCAAAGTTTCCCAAACCTTAAAATGCCTATAAATACACCCCTCACCACACCCACAAATCAGTTTTACAAACTTTGCCTCCAAGGGAGGTGGTGAAGTAAGTTTGTGCTAGATTCTACGTTGATATGCGCTCCGCAGCAAGTTGGAGCCCGGTTTTCCTCTCAGCGTGCAGTGAATGTCAGAGGGATGTGAGGAGAGTATTGCCTATTGAATGCAGTGATCTCCTTCTACGGGGTCTATTTCATAAGGTTCTCTGTTATCGGTCGTAGAGATTCATCTCTTACCTCCCTTTTCAGATCGACGATATACTCTTATATTTACCATTTCCTCTACTGATTCTCGTTTCAGTACTGGTTTGGCTTTCTACAAACATGTAGATGAGTGTCCTGGGGTAAGTAAGTCTTATTTTCTGTGACACTCTAAGCTATGGTTGGGCACTTTATTTATAAAGTTCTAAATATATGTATTCAAACATTTATTTGCCTTGACTCAGAATGTTCAACTTTCCTTATTTCCAGACAGTCAGTTTCATATTTGGGATTATGCTTTAAATTATCATATTTTTTCTTACCTCAAAAATTTGACTTTTTTCCCTGTGGGCTGTTAGGCTCGCGGGGGCTGAAAATGCTTCATTTTATTGTGTCATTCTTGGCGCGGACTTTTTTGGCGCAAAAATTCTTTTCCGTTTCCGGCGTCATACGTGTCGCCGGAAGTTGCGTCATTTTTGACGTTATTTTGCGCCAAAAATGTCGGCGTTCCGGATGTGGCGTCATTTTTGGCGCCAAAAGCATTTAGGCGCCAAATAATGTGGGCGTCTTATTTGGCGCCAAAAAATATGGGCGTCGCTTTTGTCTCCACATTATTTCAGTCTCATTTTTCATTTGCTTCTGGTTGCTAGAAGCTTGATGTTTGGCATTTTTTTCCCATTCCTGAAACTGTCTTATAAGGAATTTGATCTATTTTGCTTTATATGTTGTTTTTTCTCTTACATATTGCAAGATGTCTCACGTTGCATCTGAGCCAGAAGATACTACAGGAAAACCACTGCCTGCTGGATCTACCAAAGCTAAGTGTATCTGCTGTAAACTTTTGGTAGCTATTCCTCCAGCTGTTGTTTGTAATAATTGTCATGACAAACTTGTTAAAGCAGATAATATTTCCTTTAGTGATGTACCATTGCCTGTTGCAGTTCCCTCAACATCTAAGGTGCAGAATGTTCCTGATAACATAAGAGATTTTGTTTCTGAATCCATAAAGAAGGCTTTGTCTGTTATTTCTCCTTCTAGTAAACGTAAAAAGTCTTTTAAATCTTCTCTCTCTACAGATGAATTTTTAAATGAACACCATCATTCTGATTCTTTGGACTCTTCTGGTTCAGAGGATTCTGTCTCAGAGATTGATGCTGATAAATCTTCATATTTATTTAAGATGGAATTTATTCGCTCTTTACTTAAAGAAGTACTAATTGCTTTAGAAATAGAGGATTCTAGTCCTCTTGATACTAATTCTATACGTTTGGATAAGGTTTTTAAAGCTCCTGCGGTTATTCCAGAAGTCTTTCCTGTTCCTAATGCTATTTCTGCAGTAATTGCTAAGGAATGGGATAAATTGGGTAATTCATTTACTCCTTCTAAACGTTTTAAGCAATTATATCCTGTTCCGCCTGACAGGTTAGAATTTTGGGACAAAATCCCTAAAGTTGATGGGGCTATTTCTACCCTTGCTAAACGTACTACCATTCCTACGTCAGATGGTACCTCGTTTAAAGATCCTTTAGATAGAAAAATTGAATCTTTTCTAAGAAAAGCTTATCTATGTTCAGGTAATCTTCTTAGACCTGCTATATCATTGGCTGATGTTGCTGCAGCTTCAACTTTTTGGTTGGAAACTCTAGCGCAACAAGTAACAAATCGTGATTCTCATGATATTATTATTCTTCTCCAGCATGCTAATAATTTCATCTGTGATGCCATTTTTGATATTATTAGAGTTGATGTTAGATTTATGTCTCTGGCTATCTTAGCCAGAAGAGCTTTATGGCTTAAGACTTGGAATGCTGATATGGCTTCTAAATCAACTCTACTTTCCATTTCTTTCCAGGGAACCAAATTATTTGGTTCTCAGTTGGATTCTATTATTTCAACTGTTACTGGTGGGAAAGGAACTTTTTTACCACAGGATAAAAAGTCTAAAGGTAAAAACAGGGCTAACAATCGTTTTCGTTCCTTTCGTTTCAACAAAGAACAAAAGCCTGATCCTTCGTCCTCAGGAGCAGTTTCAGTTTGGAAACCATCTCCAGTCTGGAATAAATCCAAGCCTGCTAGAAAGGCAAAGCCTGCTTCTAAGTTCACATGAAGGTACGGCCCTCATTCCAGTTCAGCTGGTAGGGGGCAGGTTACGTTTTTTCAAAGAAATTTGGATCAATTCTGTTCACAATCTTTGGATTCAGAACATTGTTTCAGAAGGGTACAGAATTGGTTTCAAGATGAGACCTCCTGCAAAGAGATTTTTTCTTTCCCATGTCCCAGTAAATCCAGTGAAAGCTCAAGCATTTCTGAATTGTGTTTCAGATCTAGAGTTGGCTGGAGTAATTATGCCAGTTCCAGTTCCGGAACAGGGGATGGGGTTTTATTCAAATCTCTTCATTGTACCAAAGAAGGAGAATTCCTTCAGACCAGTTCTGGATCTAAAATTATTGAATCGTTATGTAAGGATACCAACGTTCAAGATGGTAACTGTAAGGACTATATTGCCTTTTGTTCAGCAAGGGAATTATATGTCCACAATAGATTTACAGGATGCATATCTGCATATTCCAATTCATCCAGATCATTATCAGTTCCTGAGATTCTCTTTTCTAGACAAGCATTACCAATTTGTGGCTCTACCGTTTGGCCTTGCTACAGCTCCAAGAATTTTCACAAAGATTCTCGGTGCCCTTCTGTCTGTAATCAGAGAACAGGGTATTGTGGTATTTCCTTATTTGGACGATATCTTGGTACTTGCTCCGTCTTTACATTTAGCAGAGTCTCATACGAATCGACTTGTGTTGTTTCTTCAAGATCATGGTTGGAGGATCAATTTACCAAAAAGTTCTTTGATTCCTCAAACAAGGGTAACCTTTCTGGGTTTCCAGATAGATTCAGTGTCCATGACTTTGTCTTTAACAGACAAGAGACGTCTAAAATTGATTACAGCCTGTCGAAACCTTCAGTCTCAATCATTCCCTTCGGTAGCCTTATGCATGGAAATTCTAGGTCTTATGACTGCTGCATCGGACGCGATCCCCTTTGCTCGTTTTCACATGCGACCTCTTCAGCTCTGTATGCTGAACCAATGGTGCAGGGATTACACGAAGATATATCAATTAATATCTTTAAAACCGATTGTTCGGCACTCTCTAACGTGGTGGACAGATCACCATCGTTTAATTCAGGGGGCTTCTTTTGTTCTTCCGACCTGGACTGTAATTTCAACAGATGCAAGTCTCACAGGTTGGGGAGCTGTGTGGGGATCTCTGACGGCACAAGGAGTTTGGGAATCTCAGGAGGTGAGATTACCGATCAATATCTTGGAACTCCGTGCAGTTTTCAGAGCTCTTCAGTTTTGGCCTCTTCTGAAGAGAGAATCGTTCATTTGTTTTCAGACAGACAATGTCACAACTGTGGCATACATCAATCATCAAGGAGGGACTCACAGTCCTCTGGCTATGAAAGAAGTATCTCGAATTTTGGTTTGGGCGGAATCCAGCTCCTGTCTAATCTCTGCGGTTCATATCCCAGGTGTAGACAATTGGGAAGCGGATTATCTCAGTCGCCAAACGTTGCATCCGGGCGAATGGTCTCTTCACCCAGAGGTATTTCTTCAGATTGTTCAATTGTGGGGGCTTCCAGAGATAGATCTGATGGCCTCTCATCTAAACAAGAAACTTCCCAGGTATCTGTCCAGATCCCGGGATCCTCAGGCGGAGGCAGTGGATGCATTATCACTTCCTTGGAAGTATCATCCTGCCTATATCTTTCCGCCTCTAGTTCTTCTTCCAAGAGTAATCTCCAAGATTCTGAGGGAATGCTCGTTTGTTCTGCTAATAGCTCCGGCATGGCCTCACAGGTTTTGGTATGCGGATCTTGTCCGGATGGCATCTTGCCAGCCATGGACTCTTCCGTTAAGACCAGACCTTCTGTCACAAGGTCCTTTTTTCCATCCGGATCTGAAATCCTTAAATTTAAAGGTATGGAGATTGAACGCTTGATTCTTGGTCATAGAGGTTTCTCTGACTCCGTGATTAATACTATGTTACAGGCTCGTAAATCTGTATCTCGAGAGATATATTATAGAGTCTGGAAGACTTATATTTCTTGGTGTCTTTCTCATCATTTTTCTTGGCATTCTTTTAGAATACCGAGAATTTTACAGTTTCTTCAGGATGGTTTAGATAAGGGTTTGTCCGCAAGTTCTTTGAAAGGACAAATCTCCGCTCTTTCTGTTCTTTTTCACAGAAAGATTGCTATTCTTCCTGATATTCATTGTTTTGTACAAGCTTTGGTTCGTATAAAACCTGTCATTAAGTCAATTTCTCCTCCTTGGAGTTTGAATTTGGTTCTGGGAGCTCTTCAAGCTCCTCCGTTTGAACCTATGCATTCATTGGACATTAAATTACTTTCTTGGAAAGTTTTGTTCCTTTTGGCCATCTCTTCTGCTAGAAGAGTTTCTGAATTATCTGCTCTTTCGTGTGAGTCTCCTTTTCTGATTTTTCATCAGGATAAGGCGGTGTTGCGAACTTCTTTTGAATTTTTACCTAAAGTTGTGAATTCCAACAACATTAGTAGAGAAATTGTGGTTCCTTCATTATGTCCTAATCCTAAGAATTCTAAGGAGAAATCATTGCATTCTTTGGATGTTGTTAGAGCTTTGAAATATTATGTTGAAGCTACGAAATCTTTCCGTAAGACTTCTAGTCTATTTGTTATCTTTTCCGGTTCTAGGAAAGGCCAGAAAGCTTCTGCCATTTCTTTGGCATCTTGGTTGAAATCTTTAATTCATCTTGCCTATGTTGAGTCGGGTAAAATTCCGCCTCAAAGAATTACAGCTCATTCTACTAGGTCAGTATCTACTTCCTGGGCGTTTAGGAATGAAGCTTCGGTTGACCAGATCTGCAAAGCAGCAACTTGGTCCTCTTTGCATACTTTTACTAAATTCTACCATTTTGATGTATTTTCTTCTTCTGAAGCAGTTTTTGGTAGAAAAGTTCTTCAGGCAGCGGTTTCAGTTTGAATCTTCTGCTTATGTTTTTTGTTAAACTTTATTTTGGGTGTGGATTATTTTCAGCAGGAATTGGCTGTCTTTATTTTATCCCTCCCTCTCTAGTGACTCTTGTGTGGAAAGATCCACATCTTGGGTAGTCATTATCCCATACGTCACTAGCTCATGGACTCTTGTTAATTACATGAAAGAAAACATAATTTATGTAAGAACTTACCTGATAAATTCATTTCTTTCATATTAACAAGAGTCCATGAGGCCCACCCTTTTTTGTGGTGGTTATGATTTTTTTGTATAAAGCACAATTATTCCAATTCCTTATTTTATATGCTTCACACTTTTTTTCTTATCACCCCACTTCTTGGCTATTCGTTAAACTGATTTGTGGGTGTGGTGAGGGGTGTATTTATAGGCATTTTAAGGTTTGGGAAACTTTGCCCCTCCTGGTAGGAATGTATATCCCATACGTCACTAGCTCATGGACTCTTGTTAATATGAAAGAAATGAATTTATCAGGTAAGTTCTTACATAAATTATGTTTTTCCTGCATCAGACTACAAGAGATCCTCCCCAATAAAACATACTAGAGAGCATTTACCCCCCAGCCCCATGCTGGAAGATGACAATTCACAAGATCAAGAGGCATCTACACATATACCAGTGTCTTTGTTATCCTCTCTAGCATCTAAGCAGGATATTGCGGACATTGTCAGAACCTGTATGAGAGAGGAAATGGCGGAAATGAAACAAGACCTTCATACCCTAGGCTTCAGAGTGGAAGCTATGGAAGATCAGACAGAATTAGTGAAAGAAGAAGTCACTGGTATACAAGATCAAGTATCTGAACAGGCCACAATTATAGAAGATCTCAGTGACAAACTTGAAGATCTTGAAAATAGGGGACGCAGGAAGAACTTAAGGATCAGAGGAATCCCTGAATCAGTATTACCAAAGGACTTTTACACTTATTTTGGTGCCTTATTCGCACACCTAAAAGGGTCACAACAACCAGTTGACATGCCTTGGGACAGGGCACATAGAGCTTTAAGGCCAAAACCACCTGATACTGCGCAACCCAGAGATGTCATTATGAAGTTTAAAAACTTCCTGGAGAAAGAGGAAATCCTAAGGCTGTCCAGAAAGCATCAACCTGTACGTTTCAGGGGGACGGTTTTGCAATTTTTTGCTGATTTATCACAAAGAACTTTGCAGAGACGCAGAGAATTGGCCCCTCTAACTAAACTACTTAGAGATAAGAAAATCCTATATCGATGGGGTTTTCCCTTCCAACTATACGTGTTTCATGATACAAGTAAACTGACATGCAGGAAAATATCAGAGGTTCCAGAATTTTGCAAAGCCTTAGATTTGGACCCACCAGACTTTTCAACTGCAGATACCCCGCAACATCCCCCAGCAAGAAAAGAAAAGCGACAGCAAATGGAGCAATGGCAGTCAGTATCTTCAAGAGTGAACAGAAAAGCAGCATCACAAGGAGTCCCGCCAGAAAAGAAAAAGGCAACTAACCTGATCTTTGAAAAAGAAGGGACTTGATTACATAACGGATGGACATTAAGGCTTCAAGGAACTCTTTAAAAGAAGCTGGGTAATTAACCATAGTTATAGTTAAAAATACTCTCGATTAACAATGTTTTGTTTACAAGAGTTTTAAATGATTGTTCACCTCTGTTGGTTATTTATGCTCTTTTTTATTTTTTTTTCCCTCAAACGTTTCATTAATGTAACTACTGTTCTAGGTTTATATTGTCTCAAATCTTACACCCCTAACATATATTATCCTGAACCTCCTCCCTTATATGGTGTATTACAAACAATGAATATGCGGAAGAGGAGGCATTTTAACATTATATTTAATTAATGCACCAAAGGTCAATGTAACACGCATCCATTAATCCTGACCCCCTCCTGAGTAAGGCTACGTGATTACACATGGTCCTAATGTTCATCTCCAGATGCGAGATGAACGTTCTCTCATTGTTTTTGTATGATATAAACTTGTCGAGTTTTTGTTTGATTTTTGATGTTAATTTCCTAATTAATCTGCACTGTTTGCAGAATGAATACCAAGGTAAAAACGGGGCATTGCATAATGTGGGAAAATGTACATGGTGTGATCTTTTGAAACTTACGGTATTACTGACCAATGGAGACTCCAAATAGAATACTTAAATTTATTACACAAAATGTGAGGGGTTTTAATTCTCCTGCTAAAAGATCCATGGCAATGTCTGATTTGCATAAAAAGAAAGGAGATATATTATTCCTACAGGAGACGCATTTTAAGCGTTCTCATGAGCCGAAATTTATGAGCTCCAACTACAATCAACATTTCCATAGTTCCCATATTTCAAAAAGATGCGGAGTTAGTATCCTTATACATAAAACCATATCGTTCCAGCATATTCAAACTCACACTGACACAGAAGGCCGCTTTCTGGCGGTCTTTGGATTAATATACGGTAGGCCAGTTACACTGATCAATCTATATGCGCCCAATACCCTACAACTTCCATTCTATAGGAAAACATTTAGACGCATACTAGATGTAGCTAAAGGGCTGATTTTCATAGGAGGAGACCTTAATATCCCCATACACCCAGAACTTGATAGCTCCAACCCTAACCCCAGTACATCTAAACGCACACTTAAACATCTATGGAAAATACTGAGGGAATATAACTTCTATGATATTTGGAGGTTTGTCAACCCTGAAAAAAGAGAATATACTTTCTTCTCTTCTCCAAACAAGACTTACAGTCGGCTGGACTATCTACTTACCAATCAGATAGGCCTTGAACATATTAAAAATGCAAAAATCGTTCATACAGTATGGTCTGACCACTCAGCAGTTTTTTTTGATATAGCTTGGCCCAATACCCCAGTTACACCATATATATGGAAATTAGACGATTCCCTTTTGAAAGGGGAGATACAACTCACTAAAACCCAAAAAGCACTACAAGAATATTTTACTTTTAATACTAAAGATAATGCCGACCCGATTACAGTATGGGAGGCTCATAAATGCTTTATGAGAGGAGAATTCATGAAAAGAAAAGCCCAATTCAAAAGATTAGAAAGGCAAAAATACATGAACCTCACTACAAAACTATCGGAATTAGAACATAACTATAGGATGAACCCTGACGACCAAGCAATATACCAATCACTTCAAAATATAAGAAAAGCTCTTCACGAGCTGTTATTAAGAGAATATACAGATACCCTATCTAAATTTCGACAGAAATTTTATTACGAAGGTAACAGGGCAGGCAAATTGCTGGCTAGAGCCCTTAAAATTAAGAAATTAAAAACTTTTATCCATGCTATAAAAACCCCTAAAAATACAGAAGTTTACTCCACTAAAGATATCCTCACACAATTTGAGAAATACTATACACACCTATACAATATTAAACAAAACAATAATAACCCACATATAGACATAAATATACAAAACTACTTACAAGCACTCCCCCTTCCCACACTGGAAAAAGAACAAGCAGCTGACTTGGAAGCCCCTATCACCCCGGAAGAGATAAAAAAAGCAATACATGATCTTAACCCAGGCAAGAGTCCTGGCCCAGATGGCTTCACCACATATTATTATAAAACCCTTGCCCCGATATTAATTCCTCATCTATTGACAATCTTCAATAAAGTAAATATTAATAATCCCTTCCCCCAGACTATGTTAGAAGCCCATATCACTGTACTTCCTAAACCAGGTAAATCCCCAGATACACCCCAAAATTTTAGACCCATTTCATTGTTAAATGTAGATGTGAAATTATTTGCCAAAATCTTAGCTTCACGAATCAATAAATTCCTCCCGACATTAATAAATACGAACCAAGTCGGCTTCACACCCTACAGAGAGGCGAGGGATAATACCATGAAAATCCTGACCTTGCTCGAATACACACAAATACACAACATTCCATCTATCTTCCTGGCCATGGACGCTGAAAAAGCCTTTGATAGATTAGACTGGGCTTTTCTGAGACATACACTTGAGAGATTTGGAATGGGAGAAAGTTTCATAAACAAAATATTTACATTATATAATTCACCCACAGCCAAAATCAAACTTAACGATTCCTTATCCAGTAAAGTTGAGATCAATAATGGTACCAGACAGGGCTGCCCCTTATCCCCCATTTTATTTATATTGACAATCGAAATCCTGGCCACAGCAATTAGACATAACCCTAACATAAAAGGCATCCAGATCCAAGATACTCAATACAAACAGGCATTATATGCCGATGATATTATTCTAACACTTACCAGCCCACGACTATCTTTAGAGACATTAAAAAAGGAAATAGATAAATATAGCACATTTTCAGGATTTAAAATCAATCCCACAAAATCAGAACTGTTGGGGATCTATATACCCGAACAGGAGCTACAGGAAATCGCAAATAAATATCACTATAACATACAAACCTCCTCTATCAAATATCTGGGGATCCAAATAACATATAACCAAGACCTTCTATTTAAATTAAACTATCAGACCCTGATGGAGGAGGTGCAGCAAGAACTACGAAACTGGGAACACAAAAATTTGTCCTGGATAGGAAGAATGGAAGCATTTAAGATGACCTGTCTCCCAAAAATTTTATATAAACTCCAAACAATCCCTATCCCAGTTCCACCATCATATCTGCCCACCCTCCAAAATATTGTTAATACATATATCTGGCAAAATAAAAGACCACGCATAGCAAAAAAAATAATATATAGAAACAGGAAAAATGGAGGTTTAGGAGTCCCTAACTTAGTATACTACAGGCAAGCAGCCATCCTCAATCGGGTTATAGACTGGTGTAAACATGGGGAATGTAAAGAATGGGTGAGGCTAGAGCAACAAATAGCTAACTGTCCTAATGTGGGTGGAATGTGCTGGTTGGATAGGCTACATAGAAACATGAACAAAACGCTTCCCAGTATCATAAAGGAAACATTTAAAGTATGGGACTACATCTCTAATAAGACCACAGGTATTTCCTCCAATCCCTCCCCATTAACACCGATCTTACATAACCCAGAAATCCCGATACGACAGCACCCTGCCAACAAAACATGGTCCAATATAAACACTTTAATTCCAGTCCATACACTCATAAGCAATGGAAAACTAAAACCACAAGAGGAAATGGGGGAGATGACTCCACTCTTTATAAATGAATGGTACACACGTCAACAACTACAACATTTTATTACAAGTAACATACAGAAATCCAAACTAATTAGACCCCTTACTCTATTTGAAAATGTATGCTACTCACAAACCCCCACCAAAGGAGGTCTGTCAATGCTATACAAAATGCTGATAGAGCACCACTCCAGATCTCTACCAGCTTACTGTAAGATCTGGGAAACCGATCTACAAAAAGAAATCTCTCACAAAGATTGGGAAATAATTTTTAATAATATGGGCAAGGCCTCTTCTTCGATGAGTATTACAGAAACTAACCTGAAACTCCTATATAGATGGTACCTCACTCCGCTTAGACTTTCAAAAATCTATACAACCACAAATAGTACATGTTGGAGAGGATGCGGTGAGGAAGGTTCACTAGTCCACATATGGTGGAACTGCCCATACATTAGACAATATTGGATGAAAATTAAGGAAGAAATAGAGAAATGCTTGTCCCACAAGACCCAATTAGATCCCCTAATATTACTCTTCAACTACCCTCCTAAATTAAAATGCAAACTTAGATTAAAACTGTTACACATAATGACGAATGGAGCTAAACAACTAATACCACGACTATGGAAAAGTCTGAGAATCCCCACGATTAATGAGTGGCAGAGCCACATTACGCAGATCTTAACCCTGGAAAAATACCATTATACACAAACACAACAATTGGAGTTTTACAATAACTTAAAGTTTATATGGGAAGATTATCTAGCATCAATGTGAGTAACTGATTCACGGTATCACTTGCAGTTTTTCTATCTGTTAAGATCAATGTCATATTCATGTACCCACCATATTGAGATATATTGTGTTCTTAATTGTAATGCTTTGTCACTTTCTGTTATGTATCTATGTTTTATTTACAACAATAAAGGAAATTTAAAAAAAAAAAAAAAAAAAAAAAAAAAAAAAAAATAACATGTACCAATTACCTAGGTTTAGATACTAGTAATTTAAGAGATATCCTAGTTTTCTTAAATATGAATGGACCAACTAGTATTGTACACTATAGGGATATCACAATATTAATATTATAAGGGGAATATATAATTAATTAATAGTCTCATAGCTACACAGTGCCATTTCAGTTATCCGTGAAGTAATTAATATCGCATGCTTTATTCATTCCTAGTGGTTGGCATGTATTAAGCTTTAATATCCAAAATATTTCTTTCTTATCTAAGATTTTTTGCCTATTGCCTCCTCTAATTGGAATTTTAGCGATATCAATGATTTGAACTGACATGTCAGCCTTGTGGGTGAAATGTAAACCATTAAAGTGACTAGCGACTGCGGAGTCCTTAGAATAGTTTTTGACGTCCCTAACATGTTCCCCAAACCTGGTTCTGACTTCGCGTGAGGTTTTACCTACATATTGACTTTTACAGATATTACACGTTAAAAGGTAGATGACAAATCTGGTTTTGCAGTTAGCATAGAAATCTATGACATATTGTTTATTATCTACACTTGAGTAAAAGTGTGTACCTCTAATGAGGTTAGGACAAGTTAAGCAATCCCTGCTACCACATTTGTATAGCCCCTTCTTTGATAGCCAGTCTCCTGAGGGGACACTCGTAGTATCAGTAACCAAGCTGGGAGCAAGTACTTTCCCTAATGTCCTTGGTTTTTTAGGGACGTACCTGAAATTATTTACAAATGGTTTGAGAATGTCATCTCCCAAAAGGATATGGGAATGCTTCTTTAAAATCTTTACTACTGCATCATAATTTGTTGAATACTATGTTGTAAAAACTATAGTGTCACTAGTGACTTGGTTCTTCTTATGTGCAGTAATGGGTTGTTTATTATAAGCCTTAACTGCTAATCTGCATTGTTCAAGCCTACTTGGGTTATAGCCTCTCTTGGTAAGTCTATCTTTTAGCTCTAAGGACTGTCTGTCATAGATGGAATCATCTTGGGTATTCCTGCGTAGCCTAATAAACTGCCCTCTTGGGATGGCTTTTTTTACATGTTCTGGGTGTTGGGATGCCGCATGCAGTATTGTATTGCCTGCCACTGGTTTTCTATAGGTTTGTGTTACTATTTGATTTTCACTAATTAATAAAGTAAGATCCAAATAGTTAATCTGTTTATCATTTACTTCACCTGTAAATCTTAAACCCATGAGATTATCACTCAAATATGACAGCAAATCATCCAAAATGACCATTTTTTTATCATTATTGACAATTAGCAACAGATCGTCTATGTAACGAACAAAAAAAAAAAAAAAGTGGTGGGAACTTACTTATATTTTTTCAACAAATAACCCTTGGATGGATGAAGTAGTGCTTTTTGTTCGTTACATAGACGATCTGTTGCTAATTGTCAATAATGATAAAAAAATGGTCATTTTGGATGATTTGCTGTCATATTTGAGTGATAATCTCATGGGTTTAAGATTTACAGGTGAAGTAAATGATAAACAGATTAACTATTTGGATCTTACTTTATTAATTAGTGAAAATCAAATAGTAACACAAACCTATAGAAAACCAGTGGCAGGCAATACAATACTGCATGCGGCATCCCAACACCCAGAACATGTAAAAAAAGCCATCCCAAGAGGGCAGTTTATTAGGCTACGCAGGAATACCCAAGATGATTCCATCTATGACAGACAGTCCTTAGAGCTAAAAGATAGACTTACCAAGAGAGGCTATAACCCAAGTAGGCTTGAACAATGCAGATTAGCAGTTAAGGCTTATAATAAACAACCCATTACTGCACATAAGAAGAACCAAGTCACTAGTGACACTATAGTTTTTACAACAGAGTATTCAACAAATTATGATGCAGTAGTAAAGATTTTAAAGAAGCATTCCCATATCCTTTTGGGAGATGACATTCTCAAACCATTTGTAAATAATTTCAGGTACGTCCCTAAAAAACCAAGGACATTAGGGAAAGTACTTGCTCCCAGCTTGGTTACTGATACTACGAGTGTCCCCTCAGGAGACTGGCTATCAAAGAAGGGGCTATACAAATGTGGTAGCAGGGATTGCTTAACTTGTCCTAACCTCATTAGAGGTACACACTTTTACTCAAGTGTAGATAATAAACAATATGTCATAGATTTCTATGCTAACTGCAAAACCAGATTTGTCATCTACCTTTTAACGTGTAATATCTGTAAAAGTCAATATGTAGGTAAAACCTCACGCGAAGTCAGAACCAGGTTTGGGGAACATGTTAGGGACGTCAAAAACTATTCTAAGGACTCCGCAGTCGCTAGTCACTTTAATGGTTTACATTTCACCCACAAGGCTGACATGTCAGTTCAAATCATTGATATCGCTAAAATTCCAATTAGAGGAGGCAATAGGCAAAAAATCTTAGATAAGAAAGAAATATTTTGGATATTAAAGCTTAATACATGCCAACCACTAGGAATGAATAAAGCATGCGATATTAATTACTTCACGGATAACTGAAATGGCACTGTGTAGCTATGAGACTATTAATTAATTATATATTCCCCTTATAATATTAATATTGTGATATCCCTATAGTGTACAATACTAGTTGGTCCATTCATATTTAAGAAAACTAGGATATCTCTTAAATTACTAGTATCTAAACCTAGGTAATTGGTACATGTTATTTTTTAATTTTTTATTATCATGTCTAGGTATTACATTATTCCACACACTGGCTCAGGTATGTCTGAATCTGAATCTGTATCTATATTTTTTGTAAGTAATCCCAATGTAAATTTGTTGTTGTTTTTATTTTGTCACTGTTTTTAATAATGATTTGCACACTAAGGGTTAATGGTTTTCCTTGCCCTTTAAAAAGGCACCACACACTAGGTGCTGCAGCCTATGAATAAGCGCCACTAGGGGGCGCGAAACGCGTCAGGCCTGTCTTTTTTCACCCCCTGTCTATGTGTCCAGCTTGATTGTGTATTTTATATACAATTTTTAAATATATTTTTTCATTAAAGTTTTGAATTTTTTATCGATTATAGTTGCGCCTATCTGGTTATTGGAGTACCTGCCATTTGCCCTCCTGTTCTTATAACACATGAAGGTTGTTTACAATAACATAACTCGGCTTTTCCATTTGATATTGGTCTAGTAATATTCATTGTTAATGGTAGACATATTGTACATTTACATTACTTTAGCATTAATTAATCTTGACTACAGAAAAATGAGCTTTGCTTCTCATACCGGGAGTCAAACCCGGGCCACCTGGGTGAAAACCAGGAATCCTAACCGCTAGACCATATGGGAAAAGATGGTGCAAGATTCAGAGAGCTCCATCATCTATAAGTAATTGTCAAAAATCACAAAAAAATTCAAAATCAAATTTGTCTGGATTGTTAACCTTAGATTGCAAATATTTGTTGCTTATATGCTCTTCTCTTGGTTTCACTATATAATGGTATTTGGACATGCTCCTCTGCAAGTGTTTGAAGCTGTAGGCTACTATTTATTTTCATTTAACGGCAGCTTGGAGTTTAAAAATCATGAATTCTTTAAGTGAAGATCATGCACATTAAGGGTCACGAGACAACATTTCCCCGAAACCTCCAGCTGTGCCTTGTTAGCGCAGTAGGTAGCGCGTCAGTTTCATAATCTGTAGGTCGTGAGTTCAAGCCTCACACAAGGCACTTTTCAAAATGATCTTTTGATACAAAAACTTGAAAGGGGTGTGACATTTCAAAATCAGTTTGCTTTATTTGGATAGTAAAGTGTTTATTTTGAAATGTAAGCTACTAATTTTCACTTCAACATAGACCCAGGATAAAGAGAAACATTGAAAAATACAAGTTGAAATAAACCTTAGTGCCTGAAATAAACCTGTTCCCTCTAAAGCGGGACATGTTGATGGGCAATATAAATACAAACAGAATTCAGATTAAAGCAAGAGACAGAGTAACACATGAAGGTTGTTTACAATAACATAACTCGGCTGTTCCATTTGATATTGGTCTAGTAATATTTATTGTTAATGGTAGACATATTGTACATTTACATTACTTTAGCATTAATTAATCTTGACTACAGAAAAATGAGCTTTGCTTCCCATACCGGGAGTCGAACCCGGCCGCCTGGACCATATGGGAAAAGATGGCGCAAGTTTCAGAGAGCTCCATCATCCATAAGTAATTGTCAAAAATCACAAAAAAATTCAAAATCAAATTTGTCTGGATTGTTAACCTTAGATTGCAAATATTTGTTGCTTATATGCTCTTCTCTTGGTTTCACTATATAATGGTATTTGGACATGCTCCTCTGCAAGTGTTTGAAGCTGTAGGCTACTATTTATTTTCATTTAACGGCAGCTTGGAGTTTAAAAATCATGAATTCTTTTAGTGAAGATCATGCACATTAAGGGTCACGAGACAACATTTCCCCGAAACCTCCAGCTGGGCCTTGTTAGCGCAGTAGGTAGCGCGTCAGTCTCATAATCTGAAGGTCGTGAGTTCAAGCCTCACACAAGGCACTTTTCAAAATGATCTTTTGATACAAAACTTGAAAGGGGTGTGACATTTCAAAATCAGTTTGCTTTATTTGGATAGTAAAGTGTTTATTTTGAAATGTAAGCTACTCATTTTCACTTCAACATAGACCCAGGATAAAGAGAAAAATTGAAAAATACAAGTTGAAATAAACCTTAGTGCCTGAAATAAACCTGTTCCCTCTAAAGCGGGACATGTTGATGGGCAATATAAATACAAACAGAATTCAGATTAAAGCAAGAGACAGAGTAACACATGAAGGTTGTTTACAATAACATAACTCGGCATTTCCATTTGATATTGGTCTAGTAATATTCATTGTTAATGGTAGACATATTGTACATTTACATTACTTTAGCATTAATTAATCTTGACTACAGAAAAATGAGCTTTGCTTCTCATTCCGGGAGTCGAACCCGGGCCGCCTGGATGAAAACCAGGAATCCTAACCGCTAGACCATATGGGAAAAGATGGTGCAAGTTTCAGAGAGCTCCATCATCCATAAGTAATTGTCAAAAAACACAAAAAAATTCAAAATCAAATTTGTCTGGATTGTTAACCTTAGATTGCAAATATTTGTTGCTTATATGCTCTTCTCTTGGTTTCACTATATAATGGTATTTGGACATGCTCCTCTGCAAGTGTTTGAAGCTGTAGGCTACTATTTATTTTCATTTAACGGCAGCTTTGAGTTTAAAAATCATGAATTCTTTTAGTGAAGATCATGCACATTAAGGGTCACGAGACAACATTTCCCCAAAACCTCCAGCTGGGCCTTGTTAGCGCAGTAGGTAGCGCGTCAGTCTCATAATCTGAAGGTCGTGAGTTCAAGCTTCACACAATGCACTTTTCAAAATGATCTTTTGATACAAAACTTGAAAGGGGTGTGACATTTCAAAATCAGTTTGCTTTATTTGGATAGTAAAGTGTTTATTTTGAAATGTAAGCTACTAATTTTCATTTCAACATAGACCCAGGATAAAGAGAAACATTGAAAAATACAAGTTGAAATAAACCTTAGTGCCAGCTTTGGCAGATTAACTCAATTTTTCATTTTAGGAAATTGCATGCATTTAAGATGCCTTGGACCCATAAAAATGCTATTTTATGGGTTGATGTTGCACTTCCAATCCCTAATTTCAGGTCTAATTAAAGGCAAAAAAGCTAAGTCTTCCATTTATTCAGACTCCCATAAAATAATTTACATTTTTAGAAAAGGTACAAGCATAATTTATAAAGGAAGCTATCTATGCAAGAAATTGATATATTTATGTAATGTGTCTGTTTCTCAAGTAAAAGGTGCAGACCGCAGAATTTGTAGGGTTTGCAATATGCCTTTTTATCCGTTCATCCACCCTAATCACCATGTGGGCCACTGCCACCTTTTTCTATATTCTTCTGCTTTTAAAAAATAAACACAAAAAAACCTGTTCCCTCTAAAGCGGGACATGTTGATGGGCAATATAAATACGAACAGAATTCAGATTAAAGCAAGAGACAGAGTAACACATGAAGGTTGTTTACAGGAATCCTAACCGCTAGACCATATGGGAAAAGATGGTGCACTTCTCAGAGAGCTCCATCCTCCATGAATAATTGTCAAAAAAAAAAAAAAAAATCTAAATCGTATTTGTCTGGATTGTTAACCTTAGATTGCAAATATTTGTTTCTTATATGCTCTTCTCTTGGTTTCACTATATAATAGTATTTGGACATGCTCCTCTGCAAGTGTTTGAAGCTGTAGGCTACTATTTATTTTCATTTAACGGCAGCTTGGAGTTTAAAAATCATGAATTGTTTTAATTTGGGGGGCCTTTTTTATTTTGATAGGGCTATTAGATTAGGTGTAATTAGTTTAAACATTTGATAATTAGTTTTTTATTTTGTGTAATTTAGTGTTTATTTTTTGTAATATAGTTAATTGTATTTAATTAATGTAATTGATTTAATTGTAGTGTAAGGTTAGGTGTTAGTGTAACTCAGGTTAGGTTTTATTTTACAGGTAAATTTGTATTTATTTTAACTAGGTATCTAGTAAATAGTTAATAACTATTTAGTAACTAGTCTACCTAGTTAAAATAAATACAAACTTGCCTGTGAAATAAAAATAAAACTTAAGATAGATACAATGTAACTATTAGTTATATTCCCTGAGGCAGAACATTTCTTCACTTTCTGCAATATAATTATTTTAGTGAAAATTTTTCTACAGATCATTTTTAAATAAAATTCAATTTTAAGTTAGGCAGTTACACTATGGCGCCAGTTCAGCAGTAATGTGTTGGTCAACTGAAGAATAAAGCCATTTTTAACGTTTTATAATATAATATAGTGTAGTAGTTGAAAATTGCATTGCAAATTTATCTGCATACAAAAAAAAAGAAATTGTAAAATGTCTCAAATTCTTTTTCTTCTTTTCTCTTGGTCCAACATAGAAATGTAGTGATAAAAAAGAAGCAGGAATTCCCGGTGACTTCCCAGAAAAGGTGGAGCAAGAGGACACTTGAAAAATCGCGCCTCTCCTATGAGCTCCAACTACCAGCTTCCACAGCGCAGTGATCCTTGGCCGTTATCGCATAAGTGGCCCGGATTAACAGGTGCTACAGCGCTATGGAAGTCACCTGTAAAGCAAATGCTCCTGTGGCTGGAATAACCCCATCTTTACTGGAACGGTAGTCCTTTATACCCTAGGCACCAAGAAGGCTGAAAGGCAAGAGAGACAGCGGAGGCAAAGACCCCAGAGCTACTAACCACCAGCCGTGATGCACGCTCAACACAGAAGGGCAGCTGAAGTAAAAGGGACCCCCGGACAAGTGTTAGTATAGGACGGCTCCCAGTAAGCAACAAACCTGTAAACATTACAGTTGGTTGTGGCAATAACACAGCTCTAACAAACTACAATCATTAGGAATCCTATACAGGTACTGATTTCTTTTTACTCTTTCACAGTTTACCCTGACGGCCAGCAGCATTTACCCTCAGAAGGTTTTTGTAAAGCAGTATGTTATGAGAGCTGTTGTTAATTTATACAAAGCTAATTTAGCTGAAAGCCTTGTTCAGTGCACAATAAAGGGGGCAAATGAGGCTGTGATTTGGAAAGACTTGGAAGTATCCATAGGCTGTTTAAATAACGGCTGGGAAAATTATTGTTTATGAGCACAGAAACAAGCATTCTAGGTGCCAGTTCCAATAGAAGTGTCAGTACTATTCAATACTCCCATAACCCCTGCAGGTAGTAGTTGAAAGAAGGTGGATCCATAACCCTTGAGTAAGAGCAGAAAAGATTCACAGAGAACTTTGTGGAAAGTAAAGGGTTATCATTTTGTCCAAACTCACAGTTGGGCAAATTTGAAACAATAAAAGATATACAATTGTTCCTACGGAAATTACTTTAAAAAAAGCACTTATCTAATAAAGACTTTAATGAAGCCCCGACGGATCTGTCAGAGGACGAACTAGAATCACTCCAGAATTTGGAGGATTTATTGACTGAACAAGATGCACCGGAAAGATCCAACTGGCGGAAAGCTTTAAAACCCAAATCTAAATTTGTCCCAGCAAGCAATACAAGCTCCAATATTGATGTATTCAATCAAATTGTGTGTAATTCCATCAAAATCCAAAAATCTATCTAAAAAGGAAAGAGAAGCTCTCAAAGATATCGAATCATGGGATGATACTATTATCAGGAGTGCGGACAAGGGAGGAAATATTGTTGTATGGCCAGAGGAAATGTACCTAAAAGAAGCGCTTTCACAACTAAAAAATAAATCCTGTTATAAGGAATTATGGAGCAATCCAACCACACAATTCCATCAACAATATAACAAACTGATTGATGAAGCAAAGCTAAATGGCCTTATTACCAACAAGGAGAAGAAGTTCTTAAAAGTAACACATCCTAAAATTGATACTTTCTATTTAATCCCTAAGATCCCTAAGATCCACAAGAAGATCAACAAGAATAATAAACAACCTCCTGGCCATCCAATTGTGTCGGGAAATGAAAACCTAACGGAAAGAGCAAGTCAGTACATAGATCTCATAGATCTTAACACAACTTCCCTCGTATGTGAGAGATACAATGGAGGTACTACAGCTAATCAAAGACATCAATATTTCAGAAACCACTTGGTTGGTGACATCAGATGTGGAATCTTTGTACACCAGCATTAACCATCAGCTGGGACTAAATGCTGTTAAATATTTCCTAGACATGTAAACTGAAGAGAGCACAGAGCATAATTATTTCATAATGGACCTATTAAAGTTCGTTCTCACAAAAAACTATTTTTTATTCAATAACAAATTCTATTTACAAACCCAAGGCACTGCCATGGGCACTGCTTGCGCACCGACCTATGCAAATTTATTCTTAGGTTGGTGGGAACATACCACAGTCTTCTCAGATACCAACAATTAATATACCAAGTATATTCCTCTGTGGATTAGGTATATTGATGATATCCTATTTTTATGGGAGGGATCTGAATCAGAATTAAATGCATTTTTAAACCAACTGAATAACAACAACCTGAATATCAAACTTACGTATCAGAAAAGCCTCACTGATATTTATTTTTTAGATCTACAAATTCATAAAGAAACCAATGGCTTTCTGAGTACAGATGTATTTAGAAAAGAAACAGCAACTAACAATGTACTCCATTCAACCAGTGCTCACGCACCTAATACAATCAAATCCCTACCAATTGGGGAATTTTTAAGAATGAAAAGTAACTGCTCTGATGACAAAATGTTTAAAATAAGAGCATTAGAATTGGAAAACAGTCAATCTCAAGAGGATATAGTAAAAAATCAATCCGAAAAGGTAAAAGAAGAGCTTTCGAGACCCCAAGGTCAGATTTATTGAAGGTCCGAAACAAAAATCCTAATAATAAAACGAGATTGGTACTAACATACAATGACCAGTCCAAGCAGGTTGTTAACATAATCCAACAAAATTGCACATATTACAAGCAGACCGACAATTGAAGGATCTAATTGGATCAAGAGCAGAAATCAGCTATAGAAGATCCAGAAATTTAAAAGAGATCCTGAGCCCAATTAATTATTTGAAAAAAAAAATGAAAAAATGAGAACTACAGAACAAGGCTCTTTTCCTTGTGGAAGCTGCTCGACTTGTCCCAATATGATCAAAAAGAAAAAAATAATTGCAGATAGATTTGGAAAACAACACCAAATCAAAACTTATATAAGCTGCAATACGGTTGGAGTTATTTATGCTCTCCATTGTATGTGTCCCTGTACTTATATTGGAATGAGAACCAGAAAATTACATACAAGAATTATGGAACATCTTCAAAAGATACGTAATGCTCCCCAAGATATGTCCAAAAACAAAAAAACCACGTCCGTAGCCTCACATTCTTACCAACATCACCAATCCAAAACATCCGAATTGGAATGTTATGGTGTACACAAATTGTCCTTGGGTCTAAGAGGAGGAGATCTGGGAAAAGCACTATTAAAAGCTGAAACCAGATAAATTTATCTTATGGATTGTGTGTATCCAAAAGGTTTAAATGAACAGAATAATTATTCAATGTTCATTTAAAAGAACCTCAATAATATAGTTGAGATGAACCCCATTAGGAGTGAAATTTAATCATCTGTGTTCAAATTGTAAAAAAATTGTTCAATTGAGACATAATCTGCAACTTGTCTTTGAATTCAGTATATTTGGAATAATTAAAACCAAGATTTACAAACTAGCAACTGAATATATATTATTTAACAATATAAAATACTAGCGGGTTAAGCAACCACAGGATAAAACTGGATTCAACATATATTTTCTTACACCTAATTAAATTTATATCACATTGGAAACTCTGTTTATCACATTATGGTGTTCAACACACTCAATTTACATGTAGTTCTTAATATATAAGAATTACAGCTTTATGCCACTGTTATCATCTCTTACACATGTTTGTATAAATATCTCAACAGGAGGACCAATATAATGTATAACAACAAAGAAACCCTTATCTAACAAAATCTTAACAACATAAAGCTCTAGAAGGTTAGGGAACTATTGAATAAATTGGATTCAACATATTTTTTTTACACTAAGTTAAATTCACATCACACTGGAAACTCTGTTCTTCACATGATAGTGTTCACCACACTTAATCCACACATAGTTCTTAGTATATAAGAATTATGGCTTTATGTTACCCTTGATCTTCACTCACACACGTTTAAACACATCTTCACAGGAAATCCACTATGATGTATATTAACCAAGAAACCTTGTCTAACAAAATTTCACATCACCTATTTTAGTAATCACATCACCTTATCCTTTCTATCTACTAGATTTAAAATTTATGTACACTAAATTCCATGATTCTATTTCTCTGATGAATTCCTGGACACCAACACAATTTCTAACACACTTTAAGACACTCCTTATATGCCTACTAATGAATCTCATCATTTTGACTTTCACATTGATTTATTGTCATGCCTCTTTATAAACATCCCTTTACTGGATACAAAGGGAGCTATCCAATTAAAAATTAACAAATCATCTGATATTTGTTACTTAAAGTTTTTAATCAGAAGATCTATATTCAGAATCATATTCAGAAGATCCTATCCTACTGTACTGTGTTCGTAAAGTATAGTAGTATGTATTCAGTTATCTTGATATAAACCAAAATTGATGCTAAAGAATTCTCAAACAAGTTTCAGAAAGTGTTTTGTTGAAACATTTGAAACCTAATATGTAATATACAAAAAAAAAATTACATTTAAAATATAATGGCCCTAAGAGGTCCGGATTTCAATACAAAGAGAGTATAATATCTGCAGTAATAATTTTAATATAAAAAGTGAACAGGATTTTTCTGCAGATGCTAATAATTGACAAGTACCCAGGGAGAATCTATTTCTCTCCCCTTTATGTATGCAATTATCAGCAATAAACTTAAACATACAATACATAGAGATAAGATTGATATATCTTTAAAAAACATAATTTATGTAAGAACTTACCTGATAAATTCATTTCTTTCATATTGGCAAGAGTCCATGAGCTAGTGACATATGGGATATACAATCCTACCAGGAGGGGCAAAGTTTCCCAAACCTCAAAATGCCTATAAATACACCCCTCACCACACCCACAATTCAGTTTAACGAATAGCCAAGCAGTGGGGTGATAAAGAAAGGAGTAGAAAGCATCAACAAAGGAAATTTGGAAATAATTGTGCTTTATACAAAAAACCATAACCACCATAAAAAGGGTGGGCCTCATGGACTCTTGCCAATATGAAAGAAATGAATTTATCAGGTAAGTTCTTACATAAATTATGTTTTCTTTCATGTAATTGGCAAGAGTCCATGAGCTAGTGACATATGGGATATCAATACCCAAGATGTGGATCTTCCACTCAAGAGTCACTAGAGAGGGAGGGAATAAAATAAAAACAGCCATATACCGCTGAAAAAATTAGTCCACAACCCAAAAAAATAAGTTTATTTTCATATTTGAAAGAAAAAAACTTAAATCAAAAGCAGAAGAATCAAACTGAAACAGCTGCCTGAAGAACTTTTCTACCAAAAACTGCTTCCGAAGAAGCAAATACATCAAAACGGTAGAATTTAGTAAATGTATGCAAAGAGGACCAAGTCGCTGCTTTGCAAATCTGATCAACTGAAGCTTCATTCTTAAAAGCCCACGAAGTGGAGACTGATCTAGTAGAATGAGCTGTAATTCTCTGAGGCGGGGCTTGACCCGACTCCAAATAAGCTTGATGAATCAAAAGCTTTAACCAAGAGGCCAAGGAAATAGCAGAGGCCTTCTGACCTTTCCTAGGACCAGAAAATATAACAAATAGACTAGAAGTCTTTCTGAAATCTTTAGTAGCTTCAACATAATATTTCAAAGCTCTCACCACATCCAAAGAATGTAAGGATCTTTCCAAAGGATTCTTAGGATTAGGACACAAGGAAGGGACAATAATTTCTCTACTAATGTTGTTAGAATTCACAACCTTAGGTAAAAATTCAAATGAAGTCCGCAAGACCGCCTTATCCGGATGAAAAATCAGAAAAGGAGATTCACAAGAAAGAACAGATAGCTCAGAAACTCTTCTAGCAGAAGAGATAGCCAAAAGGAACAACACTTTCCAAGAAAGTAGTTTAATGCCCAAAGAATGCATAGGCTCAAACGGAGGAGCCTGTAAAGCTTTCATAACCAAATTAAGACTCCAAGGAGGAGAAATGGATTTAATGACAGGCTTAATACGAATTAAAGCCTGTACAAAACAGTGTATATCAGGAAGTATAGCAATCTTTCTGTGAAATAAAACAGAAAGAGCGGAGATTTGTCCTTTCAAGGAACTTGCAGACAAACCCTTATCCAAACCATCCTGAAGAAACTGCAAAATTCTAGGAATTCTAAAAGAATGCCAGGAAAATTTATGAGAAGAACACCATGAAATGTAAGTCTTCCAAACTCTATAATAAATCTTCCTAGAGACTGGTTTACGAGCTTGTTAAATAGTATCAATCACTGAGTCAGAGAAACCTCTATGACTTAGTACTAAGCGTTCAATTTCCATACCTTCAAATTTAATGATTTGAGATCCTGATGGAAAAAAACGGACCTTGAGAAAGTAGGTCTAACTGTAACGGAAGTGGCCAAGGCGGGCAACTGGACATCCGAACCAGATCCGCATACCAAAACCTGTGTGGCCATGCTGGTGCCACCAGCAACACAAATGATTGTTCCATGATGATTTTGGAAATCACTCTTGGAAGGAGAACTAGAGGCGGGAAGATGTAAGCAGGATGATAACACCAAGGAAGTGTGAGTGCATCCACTGCTTCCGCCTGAACATCCCTGGAATCTGAACAGGTATCTGGGAAGTTTCTTGTTTAGATGAGAGGCCATGAGATCTATTTCTGGAAGACCCCACATCTGAATAATCTGAGAAAAAACATCTGCATGGAGAGACCACTCCCCTGGATGTAAAGTTTGTTGGCTGAGATAATCCGCTTCCCAATTGTCTACACCTGGGATATGCACCGCAGAGATTAGACAGGAGCTGGATTCTGCCCAAACAAGTATTCGAGATACTTCTTTCATAGCTTGGGGACTGTGAGTCCCACCCTGATGATTGACATATGCCACTGTTGTGATATTGTCTGTCTGAAAACAAATGAACGGTTCTCTCTTTAACAGAGGCCAAAGCTGAAGAGCTCTGAGAATTGCACGGAGTTCTAAAATATTTATTGGTAATCTCGCCTCTTGAGATTTCCAAACCCCTTGTGCTGTCAGAGATCCCCAAACAGCTCCCCAATCTGAAAGACTCGCATCTGTTGTGATCACAGTCCAGGTTGGCCGTACAAAAGAAGCCCCTTGAACTAAACGATGGTGATCTATCCACCATGTCAGAGAGTGTCGTACATTGGGATTTAAGGATATTAATTGTGATATCTTTGTATAATCCCTGCACCATTGATTCAGCATACAAAGCTGAAGAGGTCTCATGTGAAAATGAGCAAAGGGGATCGCGTCCGATGCTGCAGTCATGAGACCTAAAACTTCCATGCACATAGCCACAGAAGGGAATGACTGAGACTGAAGGTGCCGACAAGCTGCAACCAATATTAAACGTCATGGACACTGAATCTATCTGGAAGCCTAAAAAGGTGACCCTTGTCTGAGGAATCAAGAAACTTTTTGGTAAATTGATCCTCCAACCATGTTTCCGAAGAAACAACACTAGTTGATTCATGTGAGATTCTGCAGTACGTAAAGACTGAGCTAGTACCAAGATATCGTCCAAATAAGGAAACACAGCAATACCCTGTTCTCTGATTACAGAGAGTAGGGCACCCAGAACCTTTGAAAAGATTTTTGGAGCTGTTGCTAGGCCAAATGGAAGAGCAACAAATTGGTAATGCTTGTCTAGAAAAGAGAATCTCAGAAACTGATAATGTTCTGGATGAATCGGAATATGAAGGTATGCATCCTGCAAGTCTATTGTGGACATATAATGTCCTCGCTGAACAAAAGGCAGAATAGTCCTTATAGTCACCATCTTGAAAGTTGGTACTCTTACATAACGATTCAAAATTTTCAGATCCAGAACTGGTCTGAATAAATTTTCCTTCTTTGGGACAATGAATAGATTTGAATAAAACCCCAAACTTTGTTCCAGAAGAGGAATTGGCATGATTACCCCTGAAGACTCCAGGTCAGAAACACACTTCAGGAAAGCCTGAGCTTTTACTGGATTTACTGGGATACGTGAGAGAAAAAAATCTTCTCACAGGAGGTCTTACTCTGAATCCTATTCGATACCCTTGAGAGACAATGCTCTGAATCCATTGATTTTGAACAGATTTTATCCAAATATCCTTGAAAAACCTTAATCTGCCCCCTACCAACTGGGCTGCAATGAGGGCCGCACCTTCATGCGGACTTAGGGGCTGACTTTGGTTTCCTAAAAGGCTTGGATTTATTCCAATTTGAGGAAGGCTTCCAAATGGAGGCAGATTCCTTGGGGGGAGGATTGATTTTTTGTTCCTTATTCTGACGAAAGGAATGAAAATGGTTAGAAGCCTTAGATTTACCCTTAGGTTTTTTATCCTGAGGCAGAAAAACTCCCTTTCCCCCAGTAACAGTTGAAATAATAGAATCCAACTGAGAACCAAATAAATTATTACCTTAGAAAGAAAGAGATAGTAATCTAGATTTAGATGTCATATCAGCCAGCATTCCAAGATTTAAGCCACAAAGCTCTTCTAGCTAATATAGCTAAAGACATGGATCTAACATCAATTTTGATAATATCAAAAATGGCATCACAAATAAAATGATTAGCATGTTGCAATAAGCAAACAATGCTAGATATTTCAGAATCCAATTCCTGTTGCGCTAAATTCTCCAACCAGAAAGTTGATGCAGCCGCAACATCAGCCAAAGAAATTGCAGGTCTGAGAAGATGACCTGAATATAAATAGGCCTTCCTTAGATAAGATTCAATCTTCCTATCTAAAGGATCCTTAAAGGAAGTACTATCTTCCATAGGAATAGTGGTACATTTAGCAAGAGTAGAAATAGCCCCATCAACTTTGGGGATCTTTTCCCAAAACTCTATAGATTTTGCTGGTAAAGGATACCATTTTTTAAACCTTGAAGAAGGAATAAAAGAAGTACCTGGCTTATTCCATTCCTTAGAAATCATATCAGAAATAGCCTCAGGAATGGGAAAAACCCCTGGAGAAACCACAGGAGGTTTAAAAACAGCATTTAAATGTTTATTAGACTGAACGTCAAGAGGACTGGTTACCTCAATATCCAAAGTAATTAACACTTCTTTTAATAAAGAACGCATATACTCAATTTTAAATAAATAAGTAGATTTGTCAGTGTCAATGTCTGAGGAAGGATCTTCTGAATCAGATAGATCCTCATCAGAAGAGGATAAATTATGTTGTTGGTCATTTGAAATTTCATCAACTAAATGAGAAGTTTTAAAAGACCTTTTACGTTTATTAGAAGGTGGAAATGCAGACAAAGCCTTCATAATAGAATCAGAAACAAATTCTTTAAAATTTACAGATATATCATGCACATTAGAAGTTAAAGGAACTGCAACTGGCAATGTACTATTACTGATGAAAACACTATCTGAATGTAAAAGTTTATCATGACAACTATTACAAATGACATTCGGCGAGATGTCAGGCAGCAATGTTCCAGCAGAAACTTCTGAGACAGGATCAGATTGGTACATCTTGCAAAATGTAAGAGAAAAAAACAACATATAAAGCAAAATTATCTATTTCCTTAAATGACAGTTTCAGGAATGGGAAAAAAATGCAAATAGCATAGCCCTCTGAAAGAGAAAAAAAATCAAGAGGCAAACATCAATGGGGTATTGAAATAATGAAAAAGTTTGGCACCAAGTATGACGCACAACGTAACTAAACTTTTTTGGTGCCAAAAATGACCGGAAATGACACACTCGCGTCACTAATGACGCAACCGCGTGAAAGGTCTCGGCGTCCAGTATGACGCCAGAAATGACGAACTTGCGTCATAGACGTACTTTTTCACGCCAAAAAAAAATTCGCGCCAAGAATGACGCAATAAAGTTTAGCATTTGACCCACCCACGGGCCTAATACCACCCGCAATTTATAAGAAGTAGTCAATTGAAAAAAAGACTAAACCCCAGGTAAAAAATAAATTTCTTTAAAAAATGTTTATATTCCCAAATATGAAACTGACAGTCTGCAGAAGGAAATACATGAACCTGACTCATGGCAAATATAAGTACAATACATATATTTAGAACTTTATATAAATGCATAAAGTGCCAAACCATAGCTGAGGTGTCTTAAGTAAATAAAAAACATACTTACCAAAAAGACACCCATCCACATATAGCAGATAGCCAAACCAGTACTAAAACAGTTATTAGTAGAGGCAATGGTAAATTGAGTATATCGTCGATCTGAAAAGGGAGGTAGGAGATGAATCTCTACGACCGATAACAGAGAACCTATGAAAAAGACCCCCGTTAGGGAAATCATTGTATTCATAAGTGATACTCCCTTCACGTCCCTCTGACATTCGCTGTACTCTGAGAGGAATCAGGCTTCAACAATGCTGAGAAGCGCATATCAACGTAGAAATCTTAGCACAAACTTACTTCACCACCTCCATATGAGGCAAAGTTTGTAAAACTGAATTGTGGGTGTGGTGAGGGGTGTATTTATAGGCATTTTGAGGTTTGGGAAACTTTGCCCCTCCTGGTAGGATTGTATATCCCATATGTCAATAGCTCATGGACTCTTGCCAATTACATGAAAGAAATAGTGTTATCGAGAGACAACAATCCAAACATCTTTAAATAAAGTACACAAGAATACTAAAACTGATTAGTGTACACACAAGGAACATTGTCAGATCTCCAATTTAATTCTCAAGTGCAGATGTATCCTAATGTCAATCAAATCAAGGATGATAGGGATTGGCCAAAGACGAAATTTGGGGTGGAGCAAAGATGATATACACCCGTAGACGCCGGCGTGCGTCACCTTTTGAAAAAGCCGATACACTAAATGGCGAAACATGTTAAGGGAGGGTAGTTGACTTTTTCCAACGCCTAACTTTTTTTAACTAACTGGCAAATAGATGTGACTCTCCTAATAAGTTAACTTCACTAAATGACATAGTGAACAATTGGCTGGGTTGTGAAAAAATGAATAAATATTTGAAAAAGGTCCGAAGCCAGATAGCGTTATGTAAAAGCAGTCTAAACACAGCGGGTACACAGCGGGAAACTGTAAATCCTCTATACCGCCTAAAACTAGAGAATAGCAATTTATCTAGTAACAAGTTGCAATAAGCCTAATAGTTATTTATTTGTAACATACTAATTCAACTTAAAGGGACATTGTAGCCAAAAAAATTATTTCATGATTCAGATAGAGCATGTAATTGTAAGCAACTTTCTAATTTACTTATATTATCAATTTTTCTTCATTCTCTTGCAATCTTTATTTGAAAAGAAGGCATCTCAGCTAAGGAGCCAGCAAATTGTGGGTTCAGAACCATGGACAGCACTTGTTTTAAGGTGCTGTCCAATCAGCAAGGACAACCCAGGTTGTTCACCTAAAATGGGCCGGCATCTAAACTTACATTCTTGCTTTTCAAATAAACATAACAAGAAAATGAAGACAATTTGATAATAGGAGTAAATTAGAAAGTTGCTTAAAATTGCATGCTCTATCTGAATCACAAAATAATTTTTTTGGCTACAGTGTCCCTTTAAGAGACTTTGTAACGTTCTGATATAAATAATATCAATAGTGCAATACTAATTGTTACCAAATATTATTTATTTGTAAAGCATTACTCGATTTGTCATACAAATTGGTCTAAAGTCTAAACATCGCCTTGCAATATTTAGAATCTCTATGCAAAGCATATTAAATTAATACAGATCTGTGGGCCATTTCTAACGCATGAAACTAACCAAAGTATATGCATAGTTTGCATTAAAGACATTAACATTACAATCATAATCGCTACATACCAACATCAGATCATCAGATGTTGTTAGACTTGTTATACAGACTGGGCATTAGTAATCACTGATACTAACTCCAAATAGATTACTGACACTCATTGCATAACTACGAAACAGTACATATCCTGGATATGGTAGTGTCTAAGAATTATATGAAGTGTTCTTAAATCACAAGGTTATATTAGTGGAAACATCCTCCAGTAATGATACCAATTACGCTATAAGAAGACTTATTAAAATGATATAATCAATCCAAACATCACTACCAATATCTACAAAGGGGTAGTTATGAATGAGAAAGCAAGTCATGCTAGAATTCAATAATATACAAACAATTAATAGTGTTTTTCTTGTAAATTAACAGAATTCTGTGAAAGTTTGAGAGTGTGTATTTAAATCCTAATTACTTAATCTCAACATTAATTAATAAATGTATTGACAAGATATAATAATCATTGAGATCGTTACATTCGTTATAACTGAATAATGTTCCATAAGCACAAAAACAGCTAGACCAGCGATATTTTACAGTCTTCCCCAGTATATCATCTCACTGGTGCCAAAACTGTTTCGTTTAAAGAGATATTGCGCTCTAAAAAAAACAACCCTAAAATCCTAAAAGGGTAGATTTCATTAATATTAAGCACATTGCAACTGTATAATTCATAATAACTTGCTGTTCATTAACTCGCAAATTATTAAAGTGTATGCTTACTGAATTATCGTATTGTATTATTGTGAATCCAATAATAAATGTACAAGGAATAGTTTTATATAATACAGTGGGGCAAAAAAATATTTAGTCAGCCACCAATTGTGCAAGTTCTCCCACTTAAGAAGATGAGAGAGGCCTGTAATATTCATCATAGGTATACCTCAACTATGAGAGACAAAATGTGGAAACAAATCCAGACAATCGCATTGTCTGATTTGGAAAGAATTTATTTACTTATTATGGTGGAAAATAAGTATTTGGTCACCTACAAACAAGCAAGATTTCTGTCTCTCACAGACCTGTATCTTCTTCTTTAAGAGGCTCCTCTGTCCTCCACTCATTACCTGTATTAATGGCACCTGTTTGAACTTGTTATCAGTATAAAAGACACCTGTCCACAACCTCAAACAGTCACACTCCAAACTCCACTATGGTGAAGACCAAAGAGCTGTCGAAGGACACAGAAACAAAATTGTAGACCTGCACCAGGGTGGGAAGACAGAATCTGCAATAGGCAAACAGCTTGATGTGAAGAAATCAACTGTGGGAGCAATAATTAGAAAATGGAAGACATACTAGACTACTGATAATCTCCCTCGATCTGGGGCCCCACGCAAGATCTCACCCGTGGGGTCAAAATGATCACAAGAACGGTGAGCAAACATCCCAGAACCACATGGGGGGACCTAGTGAATGACCTGCAGAGAGCTGGGACCAACATAACAAAGGCTACCATCAGTAACACACTACGCCGCCAGGGACTCAGATCCTGCAGTGCCAGACGTGTCCCCCTGCTTAAGCCAGTACATGTCTGGGCCCGTCTGAAGTATGCTAGAGAGCATTTGGATGATCCAGAAGCGGATTGGGAGAACGTCACATGGTCAGATGAAACCAAAGTAGAACTGTTTGGTAGAAACACAACTCGTCGTGTTTGGAGGAGAGAGAATGCTGAGTTGCAACCAAAGAACACCATACCTACTGTGAAGCATGGGGGTGTCAACATCATGCTTTGGGGCTGTTTCTCTGCAAAGGGAACAGGACGACTGATCCGTGTACATGAAAGAATGAATGGGGCCATGTATCGTGAATTTTTGAGTGCAAACCTCCTTCCATCAGCAAGGGCATTGAAGATGAAACGTGGCTGGGTCTTTCAGCATGACAATGATCCCAAACACACCGCCTGGGCAACGAAGAAGTGGCTTCGTAAGAAGCATTTCAAGGTCCTGGAGTGGCCTAGCCAGTCTCCAGATCTCAACCCCATAGAAAACCTTTGGAGGGAGTTGAGTGTTGCCCAGCGACAGCCCCAAAACATCACTGCTCTAGAGGAGATCTGCATGCAGGAATGGGCCAACATACCAGCAACAGTGTGTGACAACCTTGTGAAGACTTACAGAAAATGTTTGATCTCTGTCATTGCCAACAAAGGATATATAACAAAGTATTGAGATTAACTTTTGATATTGACCAAATACTTATTTTCCACCATAATTTGCAAATAAATTCTTTCCAAATCAGACAATGTGATTGTCTGGATTTGTTTCCACATTTTGTCTCTCATAGTTGAGATATACCTATGATGAAAATTACAGGCCTCTCTCATCTTCTTAAGTGGGAGAACTTGCAGAATTGGTGGCTGACTAAATACTTTTTTTGCCCCACTGTATGAATAGATACTAGCCAAGTATTAGCAATACCAATAAACTTGACTTCTATTTCCAATATATTTATTCAGTAACCAGGATCGGATTCACTGTCATACACAATTCTGCAAGTACTTAACTTCAGAGCTATAACAACCCTAATTTACATTTAACCAAATGTGTGAGTATTTTCATATGTCCTCATTCTATTTATGTTTTTAATTTTACTTTTTCTAGTTTAACATTTTTTGAATAAAAGTTATATTTTAATCATATCATCTAAATTACCACTCCATGTAAATATGATGCCTCAATAATTTATCAGGGGAAAAGGAAGTGCTATTTAGATGCATCCTGTTTGTGGTCAAATCTTTCTTTGTTTGACTGTAATTTTTCTGTTCTTTGTGGAAAGTATATTCGTGTGCTTCAAAGTTAATACTTGATCAGAACTGCCACACTTTTAAATGTTTGGTTAAAATACACTATAGACAGCTGGGAATAAAGTTGTGATAACGAATAACCGCTTTAGTCTGGTATTATCTGATCCCTGACTTGATAGTAACCATTCAACCTGGATAAGAACCTAATTGGTGTGACTGTGCCCTTTCACTCCTATAACCCGTAAGGGTAGGAGTAAAAAAACAGCTCCCATAACCCTTGGGTAGGAGCTGAGAAGGCTTCTTAAAAGGACTTTCTGCATATTTTTGTGTTTGATATTTGGCCACAAAGGTGTTGACTCCCAAATGAAAGGCAGAAGATTATAATTTATATAAGGTTATGGTAATATTAAGTACTTATAAAACTATCAACTGTTGATATATATACACAAGTCAAGGAGTTATCAGCAAAGGCAGTCAGCAGTGAGCAAGTGTGCCACACGAAACATGTCTGCATTTTTTTGCCTTTGCTGATAACTCCTACGTACCGCTGTGAGCTGATGGCTCACTTTTGATTTTAACTTTATTAAAAATATTAAAAACAAGTAGCAACGCACTTCTCAGTCACCAGTGGCTGAGAAACGCGTTGCTACTTGTTTTTAATATTTTTAATAAAGTAAGTTGATTTCTTTTACCACTTGCTGCCTCAATATATTGATATCATTTGGGAATACCATATTGGCTCACTGATTATCTTTGCTGGATCCCTGGAGTCTCCTGACTATCTGTGAATAAGTCTGTTGGGTGACTATATTGATCCCAGCCTGCTCTAATAGCATCAAAGGAGATGCTTCAACAAATCTGAGTGCATTTTAACACTTATTATCATTCTATTTGGGTCAAACAGTACTAGGCCATATAAGCACCCTGTGTTTTCTACCACTATCCACAGATTTCCTAATAATCTTGGGAGGCCGGTCTTCTGGGTGACTGTTATTGATCCCAGACTGCTCTATTTGCACTACTAGAGGTGCTCCATCGCATGTGAGTGTATCTGACACATATAATAATTATTTCTTTGTACCAAACAATATTGGGCCATGTGGCGCATCTGTCTTTTATATTGTCTACAAAAGCATTTACATGTGTCTCTAAGACACATCAAACCTTCTCCCGAATAGATATGTTCTTAATTGCTGATTATGACAGGTAGGAAAATAAAGGCCGGTATTCAAGATATAATTCTTTCCAATCACGCAATTATTTCCCTAGATATTGAATTAAAAGCATATCAATGCCCCCCCACTAATGATTTATTTTTTCCAAAGTATTTAGCACAAAATAGTATGTTTCAAAACTGGCTTCAGAGCAGATGGCAGGAGTACGCAAATTTGAATCTCTCATATAGAAACAATTGTGAAATCTTTTAGGAATGTGGGAAAGCTGTATTAAGGGGAGATATCAAGGCCTATTTGTGCGAGATTAAAAGGAGAAACAAACAGCGGGATGTACAACTCTCTAACTCAGTTAAAAATAGCTATAACGCGTATCTTGCACACCCTAGCAAACAGCATTGGCCTGGGATAAATACATAAATTTAAAATCCCAAAGAGATTTGTTTCTAAAACAGAACATGCTACAGGAAGATGCTCGTATCAAAGCACTTTATGGTGGTTTTAGAGGTAGGTCCGCTAAATTTTTAGCCAATATAACAAAAGTGAGAACAAATAATAATATTGCTGCAATTAAGCAAGGATCAAAAAGATACACTACTAATTCTGAAATTCAGATGATCTTCTTAAAATTGTATAAAAAAAACTATATTCAGCGGGTAAATGTGATCAGGAAACAAATAATAAGTTTTTGAAAAAAAGTTAATTTGCCAAGGCTATCACAAGAAGCAATTGGAAATTTTAATAGTCCAATCACAATAAAAGAAGTTGAAGACGGAATAAAAACCCTTAAACTAAATAAAGCTCCGTGCCCCGATAGACTGCCTTCTGAGTTTTACCAAATATTAACGGAACAAATCACCCCTGTGTTGCATAGTTTATATAATAATTATTTCTTGCAGTCCAATATATGCTTGGCTGGCTTTGCTGCATCCAACATCTCTCTTATCCTCAAGAAGGATAAAGTCCCAGAAAACCCTGCCTCATACCGTCCAATATCTTTACTTAACGTCTGGATCTTAGTAACAAATGCTAAGATCATCAGTCTCCAGGCAGAAATCTTCATCCGTCTGCTGCCTGGGAGAAAATAGCACACACCGGTACCATTTAAAATAAAAAACTCTTGCTTGAAGAAAATGAAAACTAACATTTTGTGGTGCTCTTTGCCACTTCCTGTTAGCAGGAGGATAATATCCCACAAGTAAAGGATGAATCCGTGGACTCGTCGTATCTTATAGAAGAAAATAAAAAACAAGTTACAGATCTTTAAACTAATTACACCTAATCTAAGAGCCCTATCAAAATAAAAAAGCCCCCCAAAAATAAAAAAAAAAACCCTAGCCTAAACTAAACTATCAAGAGCCCTTAAAAGGGCCTTTTATGGGGCATTGCCCCAAAGAAATCAGCTCTTTTACCTGTACCTGTCTCCCTAATAAAAAGACACAATCTCAAAGGTTCAAGAGCATTAAATGCATGAAATCTAAAATCATAATTTAAAATAATGTGATGCTAGAGTGGTATGCAATAACAGACAGAAACATATAATTTCAAATTGCATACAATAGCATTAGCGAATTAAACTGATACAAACAGCTAAAAAAGTTTCAAACAAAAAGTTGCGGTATGGAATCTCCACAATTCCGTCTTGTGGCAGTTTGAAAGTTCGTAATGAATAGCAAAGCAATCTGGTTACAAAGTGAGCAAATTTTCACTCTAGAGCAAACATGTGACTTGTGAAACAGTTCTGTGACACAGTTACTTGAGATCCTGGATAAGATGGTGCAGTGTACAAAAAAAGAGGAGAATATTTGTTACCTTTAACTTTTGTACCTTAGCAGAGTTGTTGCTGTATGTCGGCTGTGGGTTTGTAGATCAACCGCGAGTTCACCCCACATGACTTGGGCGTCTGATGTGACAATGGGGGGGGGGCTCGTCTCGTCTCAACAAACCAATACTTCTGCGGTGAGAGAGATACTTGCGACCACTAAAGGAAGATGTTAACCTCTTAGTGAGTGTGGATCCGTGCTGACGCCTGCACTTATTGCTATGCACGCAGGCAGTGGATAATAAGCAGAATCAGAATAGAAGATTAATAACCCGGGTTAAAATCCTATAGAGTGTAGCTGAAGTGTTAAGGGTGGTAGACAGTCACAACATTCAACGCATTTCGCTCTATCAGAGAGCTTTATCAAGATTTTCGTTTACAGGTAAATTTGTACAGGGAGTGCAGAATTATTAGGCAAATTAGTATTTTGACCACATCATCCTCTTTATGCATGTTGTCTTACTCCAAGCTGTATAGGCTCGAAAGCCTACTACCAATTAAGCATATTAGTTGATGTGCATCTCTGTAATGAGAAGGGGTGTGGTCTAATGACATCAACACCCTATATCAGGTGTGCATAATTATTAGGCAACTTCCTTTCCTTTGGCAAAATGGGTCAAAAGAAGGACTTGACAGGCTCAGAAAAGTCAAAAATAGTGAGATATCTTGCAGAGGGATGCAGCACTCTTAAAATTGCAAAGCTTCTGAAGCGTGATCATCGAACAATCAAGCGTTTCATTCAAAATAGTCAACAGGGTCGCAAGAAGCGTGTGGAAAAACCAAGGCGCAAAATAACTGCCCATGAACTGAGAAAAGTCAAGCGTGCAGCTGCCAAGATGCCACTTGCCACCAGTTTGGCCATATTTCAGAGCTGCAACATCACTGGAGTGCCCAAAAGCACAAGGTGTGCAATACTCAGAGACATGGCCAAGGTAAGAAAGGCTGAAAGACGACCACCACTGAACAAGACACACAAGCTGAAACATCAAGACTGGGCCAAGAAATATCTCAAGACTGATTTTTCTAAGGTTTTATGGACTGATGAAATGAGAGTGAGTCTTGATGGGCCAGATGGATGGGCCCGTGGCTGGATTGGTAAAGGGCAGAGAGCTCCAGTCCGACTCAGACGCCAGCAAGGTGGAGGTGGAGTACTGGTTTGGGCTGGTATCATCAAAGATGAGCTTGTGGGGCCTTTTCGGGTTGAGGATGGAGTCAAGCTCAACTCCCAGTCCTACTGCCAGTTTCTAGAAGACACCTTCTTCAAGCAGTGGTACAGGAAGAAGTCTGCATCCTTCAAGAAAAACATGATTTTCATGCAGGACAATGCTCCATCACACGCGTCCAAGTACTCCACAGCGTGGCTGGCAAGAAAGGGTATAAAAGAAGAAAATCTAATGACATGGCCTCCTTGTTCACCTGATCTGAACCCCATTGAGAACCTGTGGTCCATCATCAAATGTGAGATTTACAAGGAGGGAAAACAGTACACCTCTCTGAACAGTGTCTGGGAGGCTGTGGTTGCTGCTGCACGCAATGTTGATGGTGAACAGATCAAAACACTGACAGAATCCATGGATGGCAGGCTTTTGAGTGTCCTTGCAAAGAAAGGTGGCTATATTGGTCACTGATTTGTTTTTGTTTTGTTTTTGAATGTCAGAAATGTATATTTGTGAATGTTTAAATGTTATATTGGTTTCACTGGTAAAAATAAATAATTGAAATGGGTATATATTTGTTTTTTGTTAAGTTGCCTAATAATTATGCACAGTAATAGTCACCTGCACACACAGATATCCCCCTAAAATAGCTAAAACTAAAAACAAACTAAAAACTACTTCCAAAAATATTCAGCTTTGATATTAATGAGTTTTTTGGGTTCATTGAGAACATGGTTGTTGTTCAATAATAAAATTAATCCTCAAAAATACAACTTGCCTAATAATTCTGCACTCCCTGTATTTATTTTAGCTAGTTAATAACTATTTAGTAACTATTCTATCTAGTTAAAATAAATACAAACTTGCCTGTAAAATGAAAATAAACCCTAAGCTAGATACCATGTAACTATTAGTTATATTACAGCTAGCTTAGGGTTTATTTTATAGGTAAGTATTTAGTTTTAAATAGGAATAATTTAGTTAATGATAGTAATTTTATTTAGATTTATTTAAATTATATTTAAGTTAGGGGGTGTTAGGGTTAGACTTAGATTTAGGGGTTAATACATTTAATATAGTGGTGGCGACGTTGGGGGTGGCCGATTAGGGGTTAATAAATGTAGGTAAGGTTGGGGGAGGGAGATTAGGGGTTAATAAACATAATGTAGGTGTCGGCAATGTTGGGGCAGCAGATTAGGGGTAAATAAGTATAATGTAGGTGGCGGCAATGTCCGGAGCGGAAGATTAGGGGTTAATAAGTATAATGTAGGTGGTGGCGATGTTACGGGCGGCAGATTAGGTGTTAATTATATTTAACTAGTGTTTGCGAGACGGGAGTGTGGCGGATTAGGGGTTAATATGTTTATTACAGTGGCGGCGATGTCGGGAGCGGCAGATTAGGGGTTAAAAATTTTATTATGGTGTTTGCGATGTGGGAGGGCCTCAGTTTAGCGGTTAATAGGTAGTTTATGGGTGTTAGTGTACTTTTTAGCACTTTAGTTATGAGTTTTATGCTATAGCATTGTAGTGTAAAACTCATAACTACTGACTTTAAAATGCGTTAGGAATCTTGTCGGTAGAGGATGTACCGCTCACTTTTTGGCCTCCCAGGACAGACTCGTAATACCAACGCTATGGAAGTCCCATAGAAAAAAGGGTTTACAAACTTTAAGTAAGTCGGTTTGCGGTAAGGCCAAACAAGTGCGCGGTACACCTATACCTGCAAGACTCGTAATACCAGCGAGCGTAAAAAAGCAGCGTTAGGACCTGTTAACGCTGCTCTTTTACCTTACCGCACAACTCGTAATCTAGCCATTAGTGTTTTTTATTTTTTTTGTAACAAAATGATATAAACCTGAGCTACTCACTAACCTGTGTCTGCTGTGTAACCATCTGATAAATATAACTGTTATTTACATGACATAAAATGATATAAACCTGAGCTACTCACTAACATGTGTCTGCTGTGTAACCATCTGATAAATATAACCGTTATTTACATGACACACAATGATATAAACCTGAGCTACTCACTAACCTGTGTCTGCTGTGTAACCATCTGATAAATATAACTTATTTACATGAGACAAAATGATATAAACCTGAGCTACTCACTAACCTGTGTCTGCTGTGTAACCATCTGATAAATATAACTTATTTACATGAGACAAAATGATATAAACCTGAGCTACTCACTAACCTGTGTCTGCTGTGTAACCATCTGATAAACATAACTGTTATTTACATGAGACAAAATTATATAAACCTGAGCTACTCACTAACCTGTGTCTGCTGTGTAACCATCTGAGAAAATATAACTTATTTACATGACACAAAATGATATAAACCTGAGCTACTCACTAACCTGTGTCTGCTGTGTAACCATCTGATAAATATAACTGTTATTTACATGACACACAATGATATAAACCTGAGCTACACACTAACATGTGTCTGCTGTGTAACTATCTGATAAATATAACTGTTATTTACATGACACAAAATTATATAAACCTGAGCTACTCACTAACATGTGTCTGCTGTTTAACCATCTGATAAATATAACTGTTATTTACATGAGACACAATGATATAAACCTGAGCTACTCACTAACCTGTGTCTGCTGTGTAACCATCTGATAAATATAACTGTTATTTACATGACACAAAATGATATAAACCTGAGCTACTCACTAACCTGTGTCTGCTGTGTAACCATCTGATAAATATAACTGTTATTTACATGACACAAAATGATATAAACCTGAGTTACTCACTAACCTGTGTCTGCTGTGTAACCATCTGATAAATATAACTTATTTACATGAGACAAAATGATATAAACCTGAGCTACTCACTAACCTGTGTCTGCTGTGTAACCATCTGATAAATATAACTGTTATTTACATGAGACAAAATGATATAAAACTGAGCGACTCACTAACCTGTGTCTGCTGTGTAACTATCTGATAAATATAACTTATTTACATGACAAACAATGATATAAACCTGAGCTACTCACTAACCTGTGTCTTCTGTGTAACCATCTGATAAATATAACTGTTATTTACATGAGACAAAATGATATAAAACTGAGCTACTCACTAACCTGTGTCTGCTGTGTAACTATCTGATAAATATAACTTATTTACATGACACACAATGATATAAACCTGAGCTACTCACTAACCTGTGTCTTCTGTGTAACCATCTGATAAATATAACTTATTATTTACATGACACAAAATGATATAAACCTGAGCTACTCACTAACCTGTGTCTGCTGTGTAACCATCTGATAAATATAACTGTTATTTACATGAGACAAAATGATATAAACCTGAGCTACTCACTAACCTGTGTCTGCTGCGTAACCATCTGATAAATATAACTGTTATTTACATGAGACAAAATGATATAAAACTGAGCTACTCACTAACCTGTGTCTGCTGTGTAACCATCTGATAAATATAACTGTTATTTACATGAGACAAAATGATATAAACCTGAGCTACTCACTAACCTGTGTCTGCTGTGTAATCATTTGATAAATATAACTGTTATTTACATGAGACAAAATTATATAAACCTGAGTCTCACTAACGTGTCTGCTGTGTAACCATCTGATAAATATAACTGTTATTTACATGACACACAATGATATAAACCTGAGCTACTCACTAACATGTGTCTGCTGTGTAACCATCTAATAAATATAACTGTTATTTACATGACACAAAATGATATTAACCTGAGCTACTCACTAACATGTGTCTGCTGTGTAACCATCTGATAAATATAACTTATTTACATGAGACAAAATGATATAAACCTGAGCTACTCACTAACCGGTGTCTGCTGTGTAACCATCTGATAAATATAACTTATTTACATGAAACAAAATGAGATAAACCTGAGCTACTCACTAACCTGTGTCTGCTGTGTAACCATCTGATAAATATAACTGTTATTTACATGAGACACAATGATATAAACCTGAGTCTCACTAACCTGTGTCTGCTGTGTAACCATCTAATAAATATAACTGTTATTTACATGACACAAAATTATATAAACCTGAGCTACTCACTAACCTGTGTCTGCTGTGTAACCATCTGATAAATATAACTGTTATTTACATGAGACAAAATTATATAAACCTGAGTTACTCACTAACCTGTGTCTGCTTTGTAACCATCTGATAAATATAACTGTTATTTACATGACACAAAATGATATAAACCTTAGCTACTCACTAACATGTGTCTGCTGTGTAACCATCTGATAAATATAACTGTTATTTACATGACACAAAATGATATAAACCTTAGCTACTCACTAACCTGTGTCTGCTGTATAACCATCTGATAAATATAACTGTTATTTACATGACACAAAATTATATAAACCTGAATCTCACTAACGTGTCTGCTGTGTAACCATCTGATAAATATAACTGTTATTTACATGAGACAAAATTATATAAACCTGAATCTCACTAACGTGTCTGCTGTGTAACCATCTGATAAATATAACTGTTATTTACATGAGACAAAATGATATAAACGTGAGCTACTCACTAACCTGTGTCTGCTGTGTAACCATTTGATAAATATAACTGTTATTTACATGACACAAAATGATATAAACCTGAGCTACTCACTAACATGTGTCTGCTGTGTAACCATCTGATAAATATAACTGTTATTTACATGACACAAAATGATATAAACCTGAGCTACTCACTAACATGTGTCTGCTGTGTAACCATCTGATAAATATAACTTATTTACATGAGACAAAATGATATAAACCTGAGTATCACTAACCTGTGTCTGCTGTGTAACCATCTGATAAATATAACTTATTTACATGAGACAAAATGATATAAACCTGAGTATCACTAACCTGTGTCTGCTGTGTAACCATCTGATAAATATAACTTATTTACATGACACACAATGATATAAACCTGAGCTACTCACTAACCTGTGTCTTCTGTGTAACCATCTGATAAATATAACTTATTATTTACATGACACAAAATGATATAAACCTGAGCTACTCACTAACCTGTGTCTGCTGTGTAAACACCTGATAAATATAACTGTTATTTACATGAGACAAAATGATATAAACCTGAGCTACTCACTAACCTGTGTCTGCTGTGTAACCATCTGATAAATATAACTTATTTACATGACACAAAATCAGTGCCGTGCCGTCAAATCATAAAACCCAAGTTTTAAAAATGAATTTATAAAAAAAAATATATGTTTGGTGGACTTAACTTACTGACCCCGCCCCCCTCCCCCGTCCGCCACCATGACTATGATCCGATTCAGTGATTACACCATGTTGCGCAATGGAGAGGCTATGAGGCGTTCAGCTGCCCTCCAGTGCACAACATGGATGGCTTGACTTTTGTTCTGTATGAGCCGCAAGATCTAGCGTCACCCAGTGGTAGCTCTTCGCGGCTCATACGCTCCCAATATAGGCTCTTCAAGCAGCCTCTATGCTGGAGGAGCCAAACTCAGCCAATCAGCGGTGCCGGAGTGACTGTCTGTCTTGTCTGGGGAGGCGTGGAGTCGGACTGGTGGGAACTGAAGTTTCAGACAGAGCCGAGTCAGTGTATGCCAGTGACTGTCTGTCAAATTGGGGACCAAGGATGTTTGCCAGTGAGACCAGTGGTGAAGTGATTTAAGACACCCAGTTATATGGTAAGTAAAATTATTTTATTTTTGTTCCTATTTGTGAGAGCTGGCCACCGCAGAGAGTATTAGTATGTCAGTTTAGTTACACTCCGAACTAGCAATATCAAATGCCGAACTTTTTGTTATAACCCCTGCCGCCCTGCATATAATCTGTGTTATTATTTAATTACAACTGATATGTTATATTAAAGTGATAGGACAACAGTTCACCGTTGTCCTATCACTTTAGTATAACATTTCAGTTGTTATTAAATAATAACACAGATTATATGCACAGGCCCAGGCGTTATAGCAAAAAGTTCACTGTGTCAGAGCCTGTGTCAGGAGGACAGTCAGTGACACATTGATTACCTCTAGCTCCTGCTGCCTGTCACTAGTACACTACTCCCTTCCTATTAAGCTAAGTGAACTGGGGAGAGAGAGAGAGGCATTTGTCCCGCCCGTGCCGTGAGAAGGGGGAGAAAAGTCAGTGAGGGGGCAGCAGCACAGGGTAAGTGTCAGGCGCTACACAGACTGATTTCAGGGAAAGCATTTCAAGTGCTACTGCTATCGCACAGCCTTACTTTCCACATCTGTCTGTGCTCAGTCAGTGTGCTGAATAGTATGGAATATTTTCTCTCCCCATGTCCCAGAACCACAGATCTGCAATTACATGTCAAGAAAAATAAATAAATAACGGCTTGTTGAACTGTTTACAGTGCACCAGCCATCAGCAATATAATGAGAGCTGGTGCACTCTAAACAGTTCAACAAGCCGTTATTTATTTATTTATTTTTCTTGACATGTAATTGCTGATCTGTGGTTCTGGGAAAAGGGGAGATAAATGCACATGTGCTCTTCTTACCTCCTGCATGCCCGAGAAAATTATCTATCTGCCTTGTCAAGCCCTTCTTAATTTATTACTGCATGCCATGAGTCTTTTGGAGAAGTGAAAGCATGCTCTGTAAGGGTCTGTCCCTGAAAAGTAAAGAAACGGCAGGACTAAAGACAAGATAAGAACTGACTGCCTATGACCCACTGACCCTAATTAATTGTGGAATAAATGGCTTCTATAATGCTTTAAAAATATAGTTAAATACATATTTTTAAATGCAGCTTTATAAAGTGCATTGGTGACTATAATCAGCTATATTAACAATTTATACAACTGTTGCAGTAAAAGTGCATTATGATTTTTTTAATTCATACATATCTCATGCAGAAGTAAAAAAATACATCATTTAATAAACACACACTTTTTAAGTAGATGTATTAAATATTTTCATGACATTAGCCAGCAGTTGTACCAACAGTTAATAAAGCAAACATAATGCACTTTTTCTGCAAGTTGCAGTTGTATTAATTGTTAATATAGCTGATTATTGTCACCAATACACTTTATATACCTGCATTTAAAAGTATGTATGTCCTGTCTTGTCACTATTAGCTTAGTATATCCCTCCATAACAAATGCACAAAATTAAACAGACTTAAAGGGACATGAAACAATTTTGTTCCTGATTTAGAAAAAAACATGCAATTTTAAACAACTTTCTAATTTACTTCTATGATCTAATTTGCTTAATTCTCTTGATATCCTTTGCTGAAACACATAACTAGATATGCTCAGTAGCTGCTTATTGGTGGCTGCACATAGATGCCTCATTTGAGTGGCTCACCCATGTGCATTGCTATTTCTTCAACAACAGATATCTAAAGAATAAAGCAAATGAGATAATAGAAGTAAATTGGAATGTTGTTTAAAATTGTATTCTCTGTCTGAATCAACGTTGATTGCAGTAGCCATGTTAGTCCAGAGATTTAGATATCAAAATAACAAGAGTATTGCATTGAGCAATGATACTTTTTTTATTGGACTAACTATACATTTATAAGTTGACAAGCTTTCGGAAGAGTTCCTTCCTTTATCAAGTCTGAATCAATAAAGACAAATGGGTTTAATGTCCCTTTAAATATCTGATTTTTTTTAATTAAAATACTGAATTCTATTTTTGTTTTCCAGTAAAATAATGCCTCTTCATACAAAAAAAATATGTGACACTTATCTGCTTTGCAGCTTCAGCTTCAAAACCTACTCATCTGCTCCTCTAATTCCAGTTGATAAACTGTGCATTAAGTATTTTATTTTTTGGAAAAAAAATAAAATACTCTATGTGGAATCTATCAGAATAGAGGAGCAAATTAGTAGGTTTTACGAGTTCCAGCTGCATATTGGGAAAAAAATCAAATACTTAATGTGCAATCTATCAGTTGGACTGGAACTTGTAAAACCTACTCTGCTCCTCTAATTCCAACTGATAGATTGTGCATTAAGCAGGGTTGTGTGATTTGTTTTTGACAAGCAGGCCCTTGGCAGCATGTAAGTGTTATACTCCAGCCCCCTTGGTGAGTGCCAGCCAGGATCTGGGATAGCTCCATGAGTTTGTAGGGAATGCATCATTGGCAGTTGTGTTGTTCACTACTAAATAAATATAAGTCCTCCTATTCCTTCCCTGACACTGCTAGCGAAGTAGTCAGAGCTGCTCTAGCACACTCAACTGGATTGTAAGCAGAAGCACGTTGGAAAATGTGTGTGATTCTCAAAATGTACTTCCTGCAGCCCGCCCGAAACTGCTATTTATGGGGCGGGCTGCAGGGAAGTACATTTTTGAGAATCACACACATTGAGTGTGCTAGAGCAGCACTGACTACTTCGCTAGCAGTGTCAGGTCATGGTGAGGTTATCTTGGTCCCTAGGTTTTACTGCCTCCTTCAGTACACAAGCCTTGCCACTTTTAGTTTTCAGGAAATACCCTGTGGGCGTGGTAAGGGGTCACGGTGTCACCAAGAGACTAAATCAGCAAAGAGCTATTTTCTTGAGCATGTAGCAAGAATGTGTAAGCCCAGCACACTGCTTTCCCTCAGAGTCTATTTTTTCATTTGTCATCAATGAGTATAAATAGTGGAACTGCATTTGCCTATGTAATCAGAATTTACTTAGTTTATTACCTGTATGCGTGTGTTCTAAATAATGCTAATTGCCCTTTTGCAACTTTATAATTTAGTTGTAACTTTAAAGGGACAGTCTAGTATAAATTAATTTTCATTATTCAGATAGGACTTTTAATTTTAATCAACTTTCCAATTTACTTTTATCATCACATTTGCTTTTTTCTCTTGGTATTCTTAGTTTAAACTAAACCTAGGTAGGCTCATATGCTAATTTCTAAGCCTTTGAGGGCTGCCTCTTATCACATGCTTTTTAAATCTCTTTTTAACACAAAGAGACAGAAAGTGCACGTGGGCTATATAGATAACACTGTGTTCAGGCACAGGAGATTATTTAAGATTTAGCACAAAACAATGCTAAATTTAAGACAATAGATAATAAACAGTTACAGTCATGTGATCAGGGGGCTGGAAGAAGGTTCCTAGATACAAGGTAATCACAGAGGTAAAAAGTATATTAATATAACTGTGTTGGTTATGCAAACCTGGGGAATTGGTAATAAAGGGATTATTTATCTTTTAAAACAATAACAATTCTATGGTAGACTGTCCCTTTAAGCTACCTCTATTGGGTTCATATATGGGCTTCTCGGGCATACAATAGTGAGTGCCTCACCAGCCTCTGACCTCACCGCACGTCACTGCACAAAATGATATAAACCTGAGCTACTCACTAACCTGTGTCTGCTGTGTAACCATCTGATAAATATAACTTATTTACATGACACAAAATGATATAAACCTGAGCTACTCACTAACCTGTGTCTGCTATGTAACCATCTGATAAATATAACTTATTTACATGAGAAAAAATGATATAAACCTGAGCTACTCACTAACCTGTGTCTGCTGTGTAACCACCTGATAAATATAACTGTTATTTACATGACACAAAATGATATAAACCTGAGCTACTCGGGGGGCGGAGCCGGAACGCCATCTAAGATGGCCGCACCTTACTGAGCTCCTTGAAAGTGGTGAGGAGTAAGGCACAATCCCGACAAGACCGGACGCCTAAAACGACTTGAGAGAAGGGACAACAACACAGGAGTCACCCGCTCTACACATCGGTACTATCCGATGACCTGAACTCTCATTTTTAACGCCGCAAGTGACGCAGCCTACACAGATCGCACACAGCGCGCCTGCGATTTGAAGCAGCGTGGAGTCTGATGCTGGGGAAGAGCAAAGGCGCGATAACATCGCAAGGAGCCAAACATGCCTAGAGATCCACGGCATCAAGGTAACAAGCAGCAACTAACTTTCACATCATAAACGTTGCTATTGAGGCTTACAGTCATAAAGAATATGTCTATAAGGAGGCAATAATTAAATAAACGGCACTATAGATCTTTAAGGCTCATATTATAATTGTGAAAGGGACATATTATGCAGATAAGTTAATCTGGGTGTGATATTACCTAAAGCTCACTGAACAAACATCATATGCACTTAAAAAAGAAAAGCTCCGCAATTAGTATAAGCAATGAACATACAAAAGGCTATTAATTAAGATCACTTTTTCACATCCCCACGTGGGTGTATTGCAGGAACAATAGCACAGCTGTACAATAAAATGGATAGATGCAGAATATGAAATAAACAGCAACAGGATTTACAGCTACAAGTGACTTATTCTATAAGTACTTTAGAGAGAAAACAGAGAAGGTGCTATTTATTAAAGGTGACTGTAGCAATATACTACTCATCATAAAAGCCCATGATATCTTTCCAATACATGACTAACTTGAGATGGCAACTAGAAGATTAACCAAACTGGATACAAATAACAAAACCTCTACCAGTAATGTTAATACCTTCTTCAAACCTATAGATAAACAGAAAGCCACTGAAGATACACTAGATACTAATACAGACAGGCTCAGGAAGAAAGCTGCACTATGTCTCAGAATATACATAATGAAGGGGGGTCTGCTACAGAAGGCCCCATTACATATAAGGCAATGGAATCACTCATAAACCAGGTAAAATCCTGTATAAAGGAAGAGTGCGCAGAAATTAAAAAGGAAATTACAGACCTAGGAAGCAGAGTAGATACTCTGGAAGGAGACAGAGAAGACATGACAGAAGAAATGCTTAACATGTCAAATAAAGTACGTTCTCAACAGAAGCATATATTAGATCTAGAAACCAAATTAGACGAAATTGAGAACAGAACTCGTCGCAACAATATAAGGATTAAAGGAATACCTGAAACGTTACTAGGGCCACATCTGAGAAATTATCTGGATGGCTTATTCAGATCTCTTTTGGAGGGAGATCACCCTGACACCACAGCAATACAAATGGAAAGAGCGCATCGCTCGTTAAAACCAAAGCCACCAGAAACCAGTCCCCCCAGAGACGTTGTTATCTGTTTTACTAAATACCAGGAGAAAGAACTCATTCTGCAACAAGCATGCAAGCAGCAGAACTTTACTCAGATCACTAAATAACATAATTTATGTAAGAACTTACCTGATAAATTCATTTCTTTCATATTAGCAAGAGTCCATGAGCTAGTGACGTATGGGATATACATTCCTACCAGGAGGGGCAAAGTTTCCCAAACCTCAAAATGCCTATAAATACACCCCTCACCACACCCACAAATCAGTTTAACGAATAGCCAAGAAGTGGGGTGATAAGAAAAAAGTGCGAAAGCATATAAAATAAGGAATTGGAATAATTGTGCTTTATACAAAAAAATCATAACCACCACAAAAAGGGTGGGCCTCATGGACTCTTGCTAATATGAAAGAAATTAATTTATCAGGTAAGTTCTTACATAAATTATGTTTTCTTTCATGTAATTAGCAAGAGTCCATGAGCTAGTGACGTATGGGATAATGAATACCCAAGATGTGGATCTTTCCACGCAAGAGTCACTAGAGAGGGAGGGATAAAATAAAGACAGCCAATTCCTGCTGAAAATAATCCACACCCAAAATAAAGTTTAATGAAAACATAAGCAGAAGATTCAAACTGAAACTGCCTGAAGTACTTTTCTACCAAAAACTGCTTCAGAAGAAGAAAACACATCAAAATGGTAGAATTTAGTAAAAGTATGCAAAGAGGACCAAGTTGCTGCTTTGCAAATCTGATCAACCGAAGCTTCATTCTTAAATGCCCAGGAAGTAGAAACTGACCTAGTAGAATGAGCTGTAATCCTTTGAGGCGGAGTTTTACCCGACTCGACATAGGCATGATGAATTAAAGATTTCAACCAAGATGCCAAAGAAATGGCAGAAGCTTTCTGGCCTTTTCTAGAACCGGAAAAGATAACAAATAGACTAGAAGTCTTTCGGAAAGACTTAGTAGCTTCAACATAATATTTCAAAGCTCTAACAACATCCAAAGAATGCAACGATTTCTCCTTAGAATTCTTAGGATTAGGACATAATGAAGGAACCACAATTTCTCTACTAATGTTGTTGGAATTCACAACCTTAGGTAAAAATTGAAAAAAAGGTCGCAACACCGCCTTATCCTGATGAAAAATCAGAAAAGGAGACTCACAAGAAAGAGCAGATAATTCAGAGACTCTTCTGGCAGAAGAGATCGCCAAAAGGAACAAAACTTTCCAAGAAAGTAATTTAATGTCCAATGAATGCATGGGTTCAAAAGGAGGAGCTTGAAGAGCCCCCAGAACCAAATTCAAACTCCAAGGAGGAGAAATTGACTTAATGACAGGTTTTATACGAACCAAAGCTTGTATAAAACAATGAATATCAGGAAGATTAGCAATCTTTCTGTGAAAAAGAACAGAAAGAGCAGAGATTTGTCCTTTCAAGGAACTTGCGGACAAACCTTTATCTAAACCATCCTGAAGAAACTGTAAAATTCTCGGTATTCTAAAAGAATGCCAAGAAAAATGATGAGAAAGACACCAAGAAATATAAGTCTTCCAGACTCTATAATATATCTCTCTAGATACAGATTTATGAGCCTGTAACATAGTATTAATCACAGAGTCAGAGAAACCTCTTTGACCAAGAATCAAGCGTTCGATCTCCATACCTTTAAATTTAAGGATTTGAGATCCTGATGGAAAAAAGGAGCTTGCGACAGAAGGTCTGGTCTGAACGGAAGAGTCCACGGATGGCAAGAGGCCATCCGGACAAGATCCGCATACCAAAACCTGTGAGGCCATGCCGGAGCTACCAGCAGAACAAACGAGCATTCCTTCAGAATCTTGGAGATTACTCTTGGAAGAAGAACTAGAGGCGGAAAGATATAGGCAGGATGATACTTCCAAGGAAGTGATAATGCATCCACTGCCTCCGCCTGAGGATCCCGGGATCTGGACAGATACCTGGGAAGTTTCTTGTTTAGATGAGAAGCCATCAGATCTATTTCTGGAAGTTCCCACATTTGAACAATCTGAAGAAATACCTCTGGGTGAAGAGACCATTCACCCGGATGCAACGTTTGGCGACTGAGATAATCCGCTTCCCAATTGTCTATACCTGGGATATGAACAGCAGAGATTAGACAGGAGCTGGATTCCGCCCAAACCAGAATTCGAGATACTTCTTTCATAGCCAGAGGACTGTGAGTCCCTCCTTGATGATTGATGTATGCCACAGTTGTGACATTGTCTGTCTGAAAACAAATGAACGATTCTCTCTTCAGAAGAGGCCAAGACTGAAGAGCTCTGAAAATTGCACGGAGTTCCAAAATATTGATCGGTAATCTCACCTCCTGAGAATCCCAAACTCCTTGTGCCGTCAGAGATCCCCACACAGCTCCCCAACCTGTAAGACTTGCATCTGTTGAAATTACAGTCCAGGTCGGAAGAACAAAAGAAGCCCCCTGAATTAAACGATGGTGATCTGTCCACCACGTCAGAGAGTGTCGTACAATCGGTTTTAAAGATATTAATTGAGATATCTTTGTGTAATCCCTGCACCATTGATTCAGCATACAGAGCTGAAGAGGTCGCATGTGAAAACGAGCAAAGGGGATCGCGTCCGATGCAGCAGTCATAAGACCTAGAATTTCCATGCAAAAGGCTACCGAAGGGAATGATTGTGACTGAAGGTTTCGACAAGCTGAAATCAATTTTAGACGTCTCTTGTCTGTCAAAGACAGAGTCATGGACACTGAATCTATCTGGAAACCCAGAAAGGTTACCCTTGTCTGAGGAATCAATGAACTTTTTAGTGAATTGATCCTCCAACCATGATCTTGAAGAAACAACACAAGTCGATTTGTATGAGATTCTGCTAAATGTAAAGACTGAGCAAGTACCAAGATATCGTCCAAATAAGGAAATACCACAATACCCTGTTCTCTGATTACAGACAGAAGGGCACCGAGAACCTTTGTAAAAATTCTTGGAGCTGTAGCTAGGCCAAACGGCAGAGCCACAAACTGGTAATGCTTGTCCAGGAAAGAGAATCTCAGGAACTGATAGTGATCTGGATGAATCTGAATATGCAGATATGCATCCTGTAAATCTATTGTGGACATATAATGCCCTTGCTGAACAAAAGGCAAGATAGTCCTTACAGTTACCATTTTGAATGTTGGTATCCTTACATAACGATTCAATAGTTTTAGATCCAGAACTGGTCTGAAGGAATTCTCCTTCTTTGGTACAATGAAGAGATTCGAATAAAACCCCAGCCCCTGTTCCAGAACTGGAACTGGCATAATTACTCCAGCCAACTCTAGATCTGAAACACATTTCAGAAATGCTTGAGCTTTCACTGGATTTACTGGGACACGGGAAAGAAAAAATCTCTTTGCAGGAGGTCTTATCTTGAAACCAATTCTGTACCCTTCTGAAACGATGTTCTGAATCCAAAGATTGTGAACAGAATTGATCCAAATTTCTTTGAAAAAACGTAACCTGCCCCCTACCAGCTGAGCTGGAATGAGGGCTGCACCTTCATGTGGACTTAGAAGCTGGCTTTGCTTTTCTAGAAGGCTTGGATTTATTCCAGACTGGAGATGGTTTCCAAACTGAAACTGCTCCTGAGGATGAAGGATCAGGCTTTTGTTCTTTGTTGAAACGAAAGGAACGAAAACGATTATTAGCCCTGTTTTTACCCTTAGATTTTTTATCCTGTGGTAAAAAAGTTCCTTTCCCACCAGTAACAGTTGAGATAATAGAATCCAACTGAGAACCAAATAATTTGTTACCCTGGAAAGAAAGGGAAAGTAGAGTTGATTTAGAAGACATATCAGCATTCCAAGTTTTAAGCCATAAAGCTCTTCTAGCTAAAATAGCTAGAGACATAAACCTGACATCAACTCTGATAATATCAAAAATGGCATCACAGATAAAATTATTAGCATGTTGAAGAAGAATAATAATATTATGAGAATCATGATCTGTTACTTGTTGCGCTAAAGTTTCCAACCAAAAAGTTGAAGCTGCAGCAACATCAGCCAATGATATAGCAGGTCTAAGAAGATTACCTGAACACAGATAAGCTTTTCTTAGAAAGGATTCAATTTTCCTATCTAAAGGATCCTTAAACAAAGTACCATCTGCCGTAGGAATAGTAGTACGTTTAGCAAGGGTAGAAATAGCCCCATCAACTTTAGGGATTTTGTCCCAAAATTCTAATCTGTCAGACGGCACAGGATATAATTGCTTAAAACGTTTAGAAGGAGTAAATGAATTACCCAAATTATTCCACTCTCTGGAAATTACTTCAGAAATAGCACCAGGAACAGGAAAAACTTCTGGAATAACCACAGGAGATTTAAAGACCTTATCTAAACGTTTAGATTTAGTATCAAGAGGACCAGAATCCTCAATTTCTAAAGCAATTAGTACTTCTTTAAGTAAAGAACGAATAAATTCCATTTTAAATAAATATGAAGATTTATCAGCATCAACCTCTGAGACAGAATCCTCTGAACCAGAAGAGTCATTAGAATCAGAATGATGATGTTCATTTAAAAATTCATCTGTATAAAGAGTTTTAAAAGATTTTTTATGTTTACTAGAAGGAGTAATAACAGACATAGCCTTCTTGATGGATTCAGAAACAAAATCTCTTATGTTATCAGGAACACTCTGAACATTAGATGTTGATGGAACTGCAACAGGTAATGGTACTTTACTAAAGGAAATATTATCTGCATTAACAAGTTTGTCATGACAATTAATACAAACAACAGCTGGAGGAACAGCTACCAAAAGTTTACAGCAGATACACTTAGCTTTGGTAGTTCCAGCACCAGACAGCGATTTTCCTGTAGTATCTTCTGACTCAGATGCAACGTGAGACATCTTGCAATATGTAAGAGAAAAAACAACATATACATAAAGCAAAATTGATCAAATTCCTTAAATGACAGTTTCAGGAATGGGAAAAATGCCAAGGAACAAGCTTCTAGCAACCAGAAGCAATGAAAAAATGAGACTTAAATAATGTGGAGACAAAAGCGACGCCCATATTTTTTTTAGCGCCAAATAAGACGCCCACATTATTTGGCGCCTAAATGCTTTTGGCGCCAAAAATGACACCATATCCGGAACGCCGACATTTTTGACGCAAAAGAACGTCATAAAATGACGCAACTTCCGGCGACACGTATGACGCCGGAAACAGAAAAGATTTTTTGCGCCAAAAAAGTCAGCGCCAAGAATGACGCAATAAAATGAAGCATTTTCAGCCCCCGCGAGCCTAACAGCCCACAGGGAAAAAAGTCAAATTTTTTAAGGTAAGAAAAATGATTGAATCAAATGCATTATCCCAAATATGAAACTGACTGTCTGAAAAAAAGGAATGTTGAACATCCTGAGTCAAGGCAAATAAATGTTTGAATACATATATTTAGAACTTTATTAAAAAAGTGCCCAACCATAGCTTAGAGTGTCACAGAAAATAAGACTTACTTACCCCAGGACACTCATCTACATGTTTGTAGAAAGCCAAACCAGTACTGAAACGAAAATCAGCAGAGGTAATGGTATATATATAAGAGTATATCGTCGATCTGAAAAGGGAGGTAAGAGATGAATCTCTACGACCGATAACAGAGAACCTATGAAATAGACCCCGTAGAAGGAGATCATTGAATTCAAACAGGCAATACTCTCCTCACATCCCTCTGACATTCACTGCACGCTGAGAGGAAAACCGGGCTCCAACCTGCTGCGGAGCGCATATCAACGTAGAATCTAGCACAAACTTACTTCACCACCTCCATAAGAGGCAAAGTTTGTAAAACTGATTTGTGGGTGTGGTGAGGGGTGTATTTATAGGCATTTTGAGGTTTGGGAAACTTTGCCCCTCCTGGTAGGAATGTATATCCCATACGTCACTAGCTCATGGACTCTTGCTAATTACATGAAAGAAATCCCCTATAGGTGGGGTTTTCCAGTACAAGTCCAAGGCCTAGATTTAGAGTTCGGCGTTAGCCGTGAAAACCAGCGTTAGAGGCTCCTAACGCGGGTTTCTTACGGACTCCGGTATTTAGAGTTTATTTACCGCCACTCCAAAATCACCTAACGCTCAAATTTCTACCGACACCTCAGACCCAGTAGTAAACATATACCGACAAAATAAAATTCTACCAATCAAATTAAAAATATTACACAAACTACACTTACACTCATACAAACACTACACTATGTTTATTTTTCATATTTAATAATTTTTCAGCAAAATACAAAGGATTAAAGTTGCGAGATCTTGGGTGTTTGAAAAAAAACAACACAAATCCATTTTCCCATTGACTTACATTGACACACGGGAAAAGACCCTCATATACCTACATCTAACTAATAACATTATCACAAACATACACTCATCGATGCATACAAACAATATACACCACATGACATACAACAATTATTTATTTATTACAAAAAGAACACGATTTATTTACTTTTTCACACAAGCTCATGACGTCACTCACTTTACGAGGAAAACCAGTCTTAGAAAAATTTTTTAGAAATCTTTAGAGCCTCCATTGACTTCTATTGGGAAGACGTGCTCGTGCACGCGAAACCCTCATTTCCCTAACGCACGCAAATAGCGTAGACTGAAAAACTCCAAATACCAGCGCTAGAAAAGACATGATTTCATGCGTTAGACCCAGCTATGATAAATAGATCAAGAAATGACTATTTCCCTATGGTGGATTTATGTTTTTTAATTATTGAATATTCACAACACCATTAAATTGTTTCACACTTTTAGATTACATCAACTACAAATCCACATAGCTAGTAACACATTATTATTTAAATAAAATTACATTTAAACCTTAAAAAAAATTCTGTAAACATTTCTGGATTCACAAACAGTACACAATGGGAAACACCTCTCATTTACCTTTATTATTGCATTTCAGTTATTCAACTCATATGCTTGCAGCAACTGCATATCAACATAGGCTTAACACATGATCACTCATGGATGCACATATATTACTTTTAACATTCACTCATACATGTGCATTCAAATGATGGGGGACAAACACATTACATTCTCTATAGGAATCACAAAACACAACATATGGATTTTACTGTACTTTTAACATCATGATTCCATCAACAGAAAACATTAGGAATTACGTACAACAAGAACATCATTACACCAGATTACAGATGTCACTTTATGGGAAGGAACAACAATGCCAGACCGCTATATAGAAGTCAGCATATGTGGGACACAATCACAATATATACGTACATGTACATAACACGCATCACCCATCACGCAACCACAAAGCACACATTTATATTTTATTCAGCACACAATAACAATGTAGCACAATACAACAACACAATGAGGATTTCAGAACTACATAGGCAGGTTAATAATATCATGACGTCATTAGAAGATTCAACCATACACATCACAGATTCACCACTGTACCGCCCCTTTAGTAACTTTAACACTCAATACTACAATACAACATATACGTAAACAACAGTTTGGAACAGCATTATTAGGGAAATTTCAATGGGACAATTAAGAAATATTGACAGCTCGGCAATCACTTATATATATATAATACTACAGATGACATCCGGAAGTTATTCAGTATTAGTGCCATTTTTATGGGACGCATACAATATTGTCAGATCGCAAATCACTTATATATACAATACTACAGATGACAGCCGGAAGTTCTGATTTTTTATGGCGATTTGAAAGGGACGCATACAATATTGTCAGATCGCAAATCACTTATATATACAATACTACAGATGGCAGCCGGAAGTTCAGATTTTTTATGGCCATTTGAATGGGACGCATACAATATTGACAGCTCGGCAATCACTTATATATATACAATACTACAGATGACAGCCGGAAGTTATTCAGTATTAGTGCCATTTGAATGGGACGCATACAATATTGACATCTCGGCAATCACTTATATATACAATACTACAGATGGCAGACGGGAAGTTCTGAATTATTATTGCGATTTTAAAGGGACGCATACAATATTGACAGCTCGGCAATCACTTATATATACAATACTACAGATGACAGCCGGAAGTTCAGATTTTTTATGGCGATTTGAATGGGACGCATACAATATTGACAGCTCGGCAATCACTTATATATATACAATACTACAGATGACAGCCGGAAGTTATTCAGTATTAGTGCCATTTGAATGGGATGCATACAATATTGACATCTCGGCAATCACTTATATATACAATACTACAGATGGCAGACGGGAAGTTCTGAATTATTATTGCGATTTTAAAGGGACGCATACAATATTGACAGCTCGGCAATCACTTATATATACAATACTACAGATGGCAGACGGGAAGTTCTGAATTATTATTGCGATTTTAAAGGGACGCATACAATATTGACAGCTCGGCAATCACTTATATATACAATACTACAGATGGCAGACGGGAAGTTCTGAATTATTATTGCGATTTTAAAGGGACGCATACAATATTGACAGCTCGGCAATCACTTATATATACAATACTACAGATGGCAGACGGGAAGTTCGGAATTATTATTGCGATTTTAAAGGGACGCATACAATATTGACTGCTCGGCAATCACTCATATATATACAATACTACAGATGGCAGATGTTACTTTATCGTTTACAAACAATGTTGCAGCAACATTGATCGATCACATTCGATGCACATTATACACAACTATGCACTTTCATTCATGTTAGCCTGGACGTGTGCTTTTTACTATAAGATCGCGTTTAAGAAATATTGATTACGCATATGATCAAACATTACAAACATGCACTGTATGTGTGATATTTGACACTTTCACATTGAGATTCATTGTTTGAAAATAACATTTCAGCAAACAACAAATAAACGCCCACTGTGAAAGCATTCGCGCCGCTCACATACAAACAGGTGAATACAATCAGCAAACATTACAAACTCACTACCATTGGACTAATTGTACTATAAATCACCCAAACAACATGGCCAAAGCATCACTTGTGATCCACATCAGATCAAGTGCATACCTTGTTACGCTGTTTTGAAAGATGGATGACGATGACATGGTAGACACTGCTGGTGCTGCTATTGGCGAACTAGCTGTTGGTCGAATCAGGCAGCCTCGGCGGCTCAGACCGAGACGAAGGGGCCGTCTGGTTCGAGGTCCTCGTGTCTACAGGGTGAGACCCACCTTGGAAAACATGAGCGACTTTGAGGTTTTTGATAAGTATCGGCTCGATCGCGAACAGCTCATTGGCCTTTACGAGCTTCTTAAACCTCATTTGGAGCCACGTATACAAATAAGGACTGCTGTTCCCGGCATGAGTAAGATGCTAAGCTGTCTATACGTCCTGGCCTCCGGGAGTTTTCAATCCGGAGAACTGTACATGCATGGCCTGGCTCAAGGTACATTCTCTGTGGTGTTTGATAACTTTCTGGACGCCATGGTACGTATCAGTAAGCAATACATAGGATTCCCACAGAATGATGGTGATTGGAGGCGCCTGAAGCGGGAATTCTTTGATATTGCTCAATTGCCCAATGTCTTGGGAGCCATAGATTGTACCCACATTGCGCTGCGTGCTCCAATTGATGACTTGCCCTTCAGAAATCGCAAACTTTTTCATAGCCTCAACGTGCAGTATGTTTGTGACGCACGGATGAGGATTATGCATGTGTGTGCGAATTTTGCAGGTGCTTGTCATGATGCCCGCATCCTCTCTCTGTCGTCCCTGTGGAGACAGTTTGAGGAAAGACAAATGCCCCCTGGTTATCTCGTTGGTGAGTATTTGTGCACAACATGGTTAATTAGTTTGACAATTGCCACTGTAGTTTTAAAATGTTAGCGTAATGTTCAGCTATAGGATGCAATTTAACCATTAGTTATTTACAGACGCTAATGTTTACTTTTATTTAAATGCAGATATGTAGCATGTCTTACCTTAAGTGCTCAGATAGAGAATGCAATGTAACCATGTATTTAGCATTTTTCACATTTTCTTTTTTTGGAGAAATATGCATATGTAGCATGTCTTAGCTGAAATGGGAAGATATTATCTCATGCAATGTAACCATGTCATTGTCTCTTTCCGCTAATGTGTACTTTTAGTTCAATGCAGATATGTAGCATGTCTTACCTTAAGTGCTCAGATAGAGAATGCAATGTAACCATGTAGTTAGCATTTTACACAAGGTTTGGTTTTGGAGAAATACGCATATGTAGCATGTCTTAGCTGAAATGGGAAGATATTATCTCATGCAATGTAACCATGTCATTGTCTCTTTCCGCTAATGTGTACTTTTTAGTTCAATGCAGATATGTAGCATGTCTTACCTTAAGTGCTCAGATAGAGAATGCAATGTAACCATGTAGTTGGCATTTTACACAAGGTTTGGTTTAGGAGAAATACGCATATGTAGCATGTCTTAGCTGAAATGGGAAGATATTATCTCATGCAATTTAACCATGTCATTGTCTCTTTCCGCTAATGTGTACTTTTTAGTTCAATGCAGATATGTAGCATGTCTTACCTTAAGTGCTCAGATAGAGAATGCAATGTAACCATGTAGTTAGCATTTTACACAAGGTTTGGTTTAGGAGAAATACGCATATGTAGCATGTCTTAGCTTAAATGGGAAGATATAATCTCATGCAATTTAACCATGTCATTGTCTCTTTCCGCTAATGTGTACTTTTTAGTTCAATGCAGATATGTAGCATGTCTTACCTTAAGTGCTCAGATAGAGAATGCAATGTAACCATGTAGTTAGCATTTTACACAAGGTTTGGTTTAGGAGAAATACGCATATGTAGCATGTCTTAGCTGAAATGGGAAGATATTATCTCATGCAATTTAACCATGTCATTGTCTCTTTCCGCTAATGTGTACTTTTTAGTTCAATGCAGATATGTAGCATGTCTTACCTTAAGTGCTCAGATAGAGAATGCAATGTAACCATGTAGTTAGCATTTTACACAAGGTTTGGTTTAGGAGAAATACGCATATGTAGCATGTCTTAGCTTAAATGGGAAGATATTATCTCATGCAATTTAACCGTCATTGTCTCTTTCCGCTAATGTGTACTTTTTAGTTCAATGCAGATATGTAGCATGTCTTACCTTAAGTGCTCAGATAGAGAATGCAATGTAACCATGTAGTTAGCATTTTACACAAGGTTTGGTTTAGGAGAAATACGCATATGTAGCATGTCTTAGCTTAAATGGGAAGATATTATCTCATGCAATTTAACCATGTCATTGTCTCTTTCCGCTAATGTGTATTTTTTAGTTCAATGCAGATATGTAGCATGTCTTACCTTAAGTGCTCAGATAGAGAATGCAATGTAACCATGTAGTTAGCATTTTACACAATGTTTGGTTTAGGAGAAATACGCATATGTAGCATGTCTTAGCTTAAATGGGAAGATATTATCTCATGCAATTTAACCATGTCATTGTCTCTTTCCGCTAATGTGTACTTTTTAGTTCAATGCAGATATGTAGCATGTCTTACCTTAAGTGCTCAGATAGAGAATGCAATGTAACCATGTAGTTAGCATTTTACACAAGGTTTGGTTTAGGAGAAATACGCATATGTAGCATGTCTTAGCTTAAATGGGAAGATACCGAATAATATATAATTTTTTTTTTGGATGTTTCTGAAAAAACTTTTAATATGGATTATCGTGTACAAAAAAATCTTTCTAAAACAATATACTATTTTAAGGATTCTGTTTGAATTATGTTCTGTTCATAATTTATAGGTGATTCTGGGTACATGAGCCGGCCTTGGCTCATTACCCCCTTGCGTAGCCCGACTAATGTGTCTGAGGAGCGCTACAATAGGGCTCATAAGAGAACCAGGGCGGTGGTTGAAAGGATGTTCGGGCTCCTGAAGATGAGATTCAGGTGCCTGGACCGTTCTGGAGGAGCACTCCAGTACAACCCAAAGAAGGTGGCTAAGATCGTTGTAGCCTGTAGCATCCTGCATAATATTGCACAGCGGGCTGGGATGCTGCAGGCCATCACGGTGGACAGAGACCTCCTCAGAGATGAGGAGGATGATCCTGTTCTATCGGCTCGATCGCGAACAGCTCATTGGCCTTTACGAGCTTCTTAAACCTCATTTGGAGCCACGTATACAAATAAGGACTGCTGTTCCCGGCATGAGTAAGATGCTAAGCTGTCTATACGTCCTGGCCTCCGGGAGTTTTCAATCCGGAGAACTGTACATGCATGGCCTGGCTCAAGGTACATTCTCTGTGGTGTTTGATAACTTTCTGGACGCCATGGTACGTATCAGTAAGCAATACATAGGATTCCCACAGAATGATGGTGATTGGAGGCGCCTGAAGCGGGAATTCTTTGATATTGCTCAATTGCCCAATGTCTTGGGAGCCATAGATTGTACCCACATTGCGCTGCGTGCTCCAATTGATGACTTGCCCTTCAGAAATCGCAAACTTTTTCATAGCCTCAACGTGCAGTATGTTTGTGACGCACGGATGAGGATTATGCATGTGTGTGCGAATTTTGCAGGTGCTTGTCATGATGCCCGCATCCTCTCTCTGTTGTCCCTGTGGAGACAGTTTGAGGAAAGACAAATGCCCCCTGGTTATCTCGTTGGTGAGTATTTGTGCACAACATGGTTAATTAGTTTGACAATTGCCACTGTAGTTTTAAAATGTTAGCGTAATGTTCAGCTATAGGATGCAATTTAACCATTAGTTATTTACCGACGCTAATGTTTACTTTTATTTAAATGCAGATATGTAGCATGTCTTACCTTAAGTGCTCAGATAGAGAATGCAATGTAACCATGTATTTAGCATTTTTCACATTTTCTTTTTTTGGAGAAATATGCATATGTAGCATGTCTTAGCTGAAATGGGAAGATATTATCTCATGCAATGTAACCATGTCATTGTCTCTTTCCGCTAATGTGTACTTTTAGTTCAATGCAGATATGTAGCATGTCTTACCTTAAGTGCTCAGATAGAGAATGCAATGTAACCATGTAGTTAGCATTTTACACAAGGTTTGGTTTTGGAGAAATACGCATATGTAGCATGTCTTAGCTGAAATGGGAAGATATTATCTCATGCAATGTAACCATGTCATTGTCTCTTTCCGCTAATGTGTACTTTTTAGTTCAATGCAGATATGTAGCATGTCTTACCTTAAGTGCTCAGATAGAGAATGCAATGTAACCATGTAGTTGGCATTTTACACAAGGTTTGGTTTAGGAGAAATACGCATATGTAGCATGTCTTAGCTGAAATGGGAAGATATTATCTCATGCAATTTAACCATGTCATTGTCTCTTTCCGCTAATGTGTACTTTTTAGTTCAATGCAGATATGTAGCATGTCTTACCTTAAGTGCTCAGATAGAGAATGCAATGTAACCATGTAGTTAGCATTTTACACAAGGTTTGGTTTAGGAGAAATACGCATATGTAGCATGTCTTAGCTTAAATGGGAAGATATTGTCTCATGCAATTTAACCATGTCATTGTCTCTTTCCGCTAATGTGTACTTTTTAGTTCAATGCAGATATGTAGCATGTCTTACCTTAAGTGCTCAGATAGAGAATGCAATGTAACCATGTAGTTAGCATTTTACACAAGGTTTGGTTTAGGAGAAATACGCATATGTAGCATGTCTTAGCTGAAATGGGAAGATATTATCTCATGCAATTTAACCATGTCATTGTCTCTTTCCGCTAATGTGTACTTTTTAGTTCAATGCAGATATGTAGCATGTCTTACCTTAAGTGCTCAGATAGAGAATGCAATGTAACCATGTAGTTAGCATTTTACACAAGGTTTGGTTTAGGAGAAATACGCATATGTAGCATGTCTTAGCTTAAATGGGAAGATATTATCTCATGCAATTTAACCGTCATTGTCTCTTTCCGCTAATGTGTACTTTTTAGTTCAATGCAGATATGTAGCATGTCTTACCTTAAGTGCTCAGATAGAGAATGCAATGTAACCATGTAGTTAGCATTTTACACAAGGTTTGGTTTAGGAGAAATACGCATATGTAGCATGTCTTAGCTGAAATGGGAAGATATTATCTCATGCAATTTAACCATGTCATTGTCTCTTTCCGCTAATGTGTACTTTTTAGTTCAATGCAGATATGTAGCATGTCTTACCTTAAGTGCTCAGATAGAGAATGCAATGTAACCATGTAGTTAGCATTTTACACAAGGTTTGGTTTAGGAGAAATACGCATATGTAGCATGTCTTAGCTTAAATGGGAAGATATTATCTCATGTAATTTAACCATGTCATTGTCTCTTTCCGCTAATGTGTATTTTTTAGTTCAATGCAGATATGTAGCATGTCTTACCTTAAGTGCTCAGATAGAGAATGCAATGTAACCATGTAGTTAGCATTTTACACAAGGTTTGGTTTAGGAGAAATACGCATATGTAGCATGTCTTAGCTTAAATGGGAAGATATTATCTCATGCAATTTAACCATGTCATTGTCTCTTTCCGCTAATGTGTACTTTTTAGTTCAATGCAGATATGTAGCATGTCTTACCTTAAGTGCTCAGATAGAGAATGCAATGTAACCATGTAGTTAGCATTTTACACAAGGTTTGGTTTAGGAGAAATACGCATATGTAGCATGTCTTAGCTTAAATGGGAAGATACCGAATAATATATAATTTTTTTTTTGGATGTTTCTGAAAAAACTTTTAATATGGATTATCGTGTACAAAAAAATCTTTCTAAAACAATATACTATTTTAAGGATTCTGTTTGAATTATGTTCTGTTCATAATTTATAGGTGATTCTGGGTACATGAGCCGGCCTTGGCTCATTACCCCCTTGCGTAGCCCGACTGATGTGTCTGAGGAGCGCTACAATAGGGCTCATAAGAGAACCAGGGCGGTGGTTGAAAGGATGTTCGGGCTCCTGAAGATGAGATTCAGGTGCCTGGACCGTTCTGGAGGAGCACTCCAGTACAACCCAAAGAAGGTGGCTAAGATCGTTGTAGCCTGTAGCATCCTGCATAATATTGCACAGCGGGCTGGGATGCTGCAGGCCATCACGGTGGACAGAGACCTCCTCAGAGATGAGGAGGATGATCCTGTTCTATCGGCTCGATCGCGAACAGCTCATTGGCCTTTACGAGCTTCTTAAACCTCATTTGGAGCCACGTATACAAATAAGGACTGCTGTTCCCGGCATGAGTAAGATGCTAAGCTGTCTATACGTCCTGGCCTCCGGGAGTTTTCAATCCGGAGAACTGTACATGCATGGCCTGGCTCAAGGTACATTCTCTGTGGTGTTTGATAACTTTCTGGACGCCATGGTACGTATCAGTAAGCAATACATAGGATTCCCACAGAATGATGGTGATTGGAGGCGCCTGAAGCGGGAATTCTTTGATATTGCTCAATTGCCCAATGTCTTGGGAGCCATAGATTGTACCCACATTGCGCTGCGTGCTCCAATTGATGACTTGCCCTTCAGAAATCGCAAACTTTTTCATAGCCTCAACGTGCAGTATGTTTGTGACGCACGGATGAGGATTATGCATGTGTGTGCGAATTTTGCAGGTGCTTGTCATGATGCCCGCATCCTCTCTCTGTCGTCCCTGTGGAGACAGTTTGAGGAAAGACAAATGCCCCCTGGTTATCTCGTTGGTGAGTATTTGTGCACAACATGGTTAATTAGTTTGACAATTGCCACTGTAGTTTTAAAATGTTAGCGTAATGTTCAGCTATAGGATGCAATTTAACCATTAGTTATTTACCGACGCTAATGTTTACTTTTATTTAAATGCAGATATGTAGCATGTCTTACCTTAAGTGCTCA
>NW_026512545.1:270362-345740 GCF_027579735.1 Bombina bombina | reverse complement strand
AGTCATAAATATTGTATCTAATTTTAATTCATGTGTCTTTAAATGTTTTCATATACTGTTTTATAAATTTTTGTATTAGGGATTATTTCCACTAGTAAAAGATTTACAAACTACACCGCTTATGATTTATTTTTTGTTTTGACCTAAACTAATTAGGTGTGTTAAGTATACCAAGCTTATTAGCGCCCTCTCATTCGCCATATTGTTTGTCCATTTTTCTATCTTGAGGAGATAGTGGAGAGTGGCTTAGGTATCCTTTTTAGATTTTAAGCGCTGATTACTCCTGTGCTATCTTGTTAACGTGTACACAACATGTTATGTTTTACAGAGATTGATTTAACATATGTGACGGAGGAGGAAGAGGCTGCCTTGGAGTCTAATGGTATGTGAAATATATCTATCATGTTTCCAACATGTTTGTTTATTTGATATAATTTAATTGAAGACATTCAAAGTCTATAGCTTTTGCACTTTAAAAAGGAATATTATTTGTCTGTTCAAATACACTACTGCCCCCTTTCTATATCAGGCAGCATGAAAATATTTGAATAGAAAATATTTAAAATTCATGACATCATTATGTCACATGCATATTCCGGGCCAAAACACAATAATAATGTTATAATTGTACAGACAGTCATTGATATTCATCTGAGTGCCTATATACATACCATATCCTCATTTCAGAATTGTTTACAAATTCAAACACACTTCGAAGTATATTGAAAACATAATCAATTTGAAATGCGTTGATTTGATGTCAGGATGTATGAGATGTTAATATATTTTTTTTAAATTTTCAGATGGATCCACCACTTCTGGTCATCTGGTTTCCGCCCCTGCCCAGTCCCCTGCACAGTCACAGACCCCTCCCCATGCACAGACCCCTGACCATGCCCAGACCCCTGCACAGACCCAGACCCCTGCCCATGACCAGACTCCTGCCCAGACCACTGCCGGCCCTTCCCATTGTTCATTTCCTGTCCCTCCCAAAAAACGCCCCTACACCCCCCTTCGCCGCTCTCCCCGTATTATGGCCTGTACAGCTGCCCAGACCCAAACTCCCTACTCCCCAGCTGTACGGCCTACCCCGGAGCGGCAGCTCACCCCTCCCCAAGCCATTACCATCCCTCCCCAAGCCACTCCCATCCCTCCCCAAGCCAATCCCATTCCTCCCCCTGTCTCAACCTTCATTGTCCTGGGTGTCGGATTGTCCTTCCCAGGCACAGCTGTAAGTTTCATTCAAAATACACGTTATAAGATACTTAAAGGTACAGTGAAGTTAAATTCTTTCAATTGTGATTCCAATCCAGCATGCAATGTTAATCAAATTTAGAATTTACTACTCTTATGAATTATTCTTCATTCTCTTGATATCTTTATTGAAACAAAGAAATGCCTATAATTAGTTGAAACAATAAAAATATTCTGGCCATCATTTCTTTATTGTTGGATGAATGTATCCATCAACCAGCAGGGACAAACAAAGTTGATAAACAAATATTGGCTTCCCTAAAAAGCAACATTCTTGCATTCAAAATCTAGCTAGAGAATTCAAACATTTAATGAATATGTGTAAGTTTTAAAGATTTGTAATGTCATGCTCTATCTGAATCAGTCCATTAAATATTTAGGTTCAGTGTCCCTTTAATTGGATATCACTACATATACCAATCACCACTACTTGGATCCAACAATTAATGTACAAATGTTGATACATTATCTCTTGTCTAACCCAGTGGGAATGTAATTTCTTCAGGTTGCTATGTTTACACAGCTTGTCCTCAATGCCAAAATGTTTAAGGATAGGTGTGCCTACCACAGTATAATTGAAATTTTAAATTGCTAATGTAAGTACAATGTAAATCCTTTAACAAGATTTGATACACTCAAGCTGTATAAGTGGATCATCTTAAACCAATTAAAGGGGACAACATGTTTGAGTAAAATGTCCCTTTAATGATTTCTGTCTGTCTGAATAACCTAATTCATGTGTAAAGAATAAATGTAAACTAATTGATGTAAAGAATTATTTGTCTTTATGATGACAATGTATGTTGTAAAAGTTTTCGTCTGTTGTGTAATTATCCTTAATATTTAATGTATTCTTTATTTTAGGCTGTGACTCAGCATGGCTCATGCTAGAAGGGATAGCAAGAGTAGAGCAGGCCGTGTTGAGGAACGCAGCTGTCCTGAGAGGGATGAACGACACCATGCAGGCCCAGCTCCGGGTTCAGGACTTGACTCTGCGTGCAATTATGCGATTAAGTTCAAGGCCTGAATCTGGAGCTGGACATGCACAGGATGATGAAGAGGATGACCAGTAAGTGGAGGATCTGGAGATGCTCCAAGGTGGCAGATAAGAATCCTCCGTCCACATGTTGATTGTTCTGTTTTATTGTTGCCATTTGGCCTTTTTAAAAGTTTATTGTTGTGCCTGTTGCACTCTTTTACCTTGTCATATGTCTCCAATGGGGCTATGCTGGCCCTTGGCAACTCTCTTCATGGACTGTGATGCACTGTGTTACCTTGTCATATGTCTCCAATGGGGCTATGCTGGCCCTTGGCAACTCTCTTCATGGACTGTGATGCACTGTGTTACCTTGTCATATGTCTCCAATGGGGCTATGCTGGCCCTTGGCAACTCTCTTCATGGACTGTGATGCACTGTGTTACCTTGTCATATGTCTCCAATGGGGCTATGCTGGCCCTTGGCAACTCTCTTCATGGACTGTGATGCACTCTGTTACCTTGTCATATGTCTCCAATGGGGCTATGCTGGCCCTTGGCACCTCTCTTCATGGACTGTGATGCACTGTGTTACCTTGTCATATGTCTCCAATGGGGCTATGCTGGCCCTTGGCAACTCTCTTCATGGACTGTGATGCACTCTGTTACCTTGTCATATGTCTCCAATGGGGCTATGCTGGCCCTTGGCAACTCTCTTCATGGACTGTGATGCACTGTGTTACCTTGTCATATGTCTCCAATGGGGCTATGCTGGCCCTTGGCAACTCTCTTCATGGACTGTGATGCACTGTGTTACCTTGTCATATGTCTCCAATGGGGCTATGCTGGCCCTTGGCAACTCTCTTCATGGACTGTGATGCACTGTGTTACCTTGTCATATGTCTCCAATGGGGCTATGCTGGCCCTTGGCAACTCTCTTCATGGACTGTGATGCACTGTGTTACCTTGTCATATGTCTCCAATGGGGCTATGCTGGCCCTTGGCAACTCTCTTCATGGACTGTGATGCACTGTGTTACCTTGTCATATGTCTCCAATGGGGCTATGCTGGCCCTTGGCAACTCTCTTCATGGACTGTGATGCACTCTGTTACCTTGTCATATGTCTCCAATGGGGCTATGCTGGCCCTTGGCACCTCTCTTCATGGACTGTGATGCACTGTGTTACCTTGTCATATGTCTCCAATGGGGCTATGCTGGCCCTTGGCAACTCTCTTCATGGACTGTGATGCACTCTGTTACCTTGTCATATGTCTCCAATGGGGCTATGCTGGCCCTTGGCAACTCTCTTCATGGACTGTGATGCACTGTGTTACCTTGTCATATGTCTCCAATGGGGCTATGCTGGCCCTTGGCAACACTCTTCATGGACTGTGATGCACTGTGTTACCTTGTCATATGTCTCCAATGGGGCTATGCTGGCCCTTGGCAACTCTCTTCATGGACTGTGATGCACTGTGTTACCTTGTCATATGTCTCCAATGGGGCTATGCTGGCCCTTGGCAACTCTCTTCATGGACTGTGATGCACTGTGTTACCTTGTCATATGTCTCCAATGGGGCTATGCTGGCCCTTGGCAACTCTCTTCATGGACTGTGATGCACTGTGTTACCTTGTCATATGTCTCCAATGGGGCTATGCTGGCCCTTGGCAACTCTCTTCATGGACTGTGATGCACTCTGTTACCTTGTCATATGTCTCCAATGGGGCTATGCTGGCCCTTGGCACCTCTCTTCATGGACTGTGATGCACTGTGTTACCTTGTCATATGTCTCCAATGGGGCTATGCTGGCCCTTGGCAACTCTCTTCATGGACTGTGATGCACTCTGTTACCTTGTCATATGTCTCCAATGGGGCTATGCTGGCCCTTGGCAACTCTCTTCATGGACTGTGATGCACTGTGTTACCTTGTCATATGTCTCCAATGGGGCTATGCTGGCCCTTGGCAACTCTCTTCATGGACTGTGATGCACTCTGTTACCTTGTCATATGGCTCATATATTCCTTATTTTTACAAGATTATTTATAAACGTTGTGTATGTTTTCTTACATACTAATAAAATACATTTTATTGCACGAATCTTTGTCCTGATTCTTCATGTTATTTTTTGAAAGCTCTAGTTTATGTTGTTGATCCTTAAAGGGACATACCAAATATATTTTTAATAATAAAATCATATATGTAAGACAATTGTAAATGACTTTAAGATTAACATCTCCAATGTAATCTTATTATTTGTCTTTATATATTTTTCTCTTAGCTTTATCATTGCCTGATTATGATTAACATAGTAATTGTTTTATATATGTATATATAGATTGTTATTTGTGTATATATGTATATTTCAATGTTCAGATCCATGTGTGTATTTAGAAACTCTGCATGAATTGATGCACCTTTACCAAATGATCTGAGTATTGATACAATGATATAATCCCTGTAAAGTGTTCATTTTATTTAAATAGTATTGTCTATGTGTATGCTCGTTTTAAAAACAAAATCATGTCCCTTTAAGTGATGGTGAGCACAATTGTTAATGAATGTATTTCCATTTCTAAAGCGTTTTTGTCCTTTTTACATGAACAAGGACATATAATCTTATTAATAAACAATCTTATTGTAATGTTGACAGCACATGTATTTCATTTTCAATTCTATATTATTGTAAAAGTGTAACCAAATAAATCTCTGTGTGTAATGCAAATAATTTAGATGATGGATATTTGTTAACAAATATGTTAACAAAATACTTCTCCTCCCATATATGGTTATAGGTAGGCTGACAATAATTAAACTTGAATAAATGACACGTTTAATCAATCCATGTATAACTATTGTTATTCCACAACAATCCAAACATATCTTAAAACATCAATGGCATATGTATTTCTCATGTGTATCTTTTAAATGTTAAAGATATACACCATAGCTATAGTTCAAGGGACAGTCAAGTCCGAAAAGATGATTCATGATTTGGTGACATTCCTAGATAGCAATCTAGACACATACTATTTCCTAAAATATAAATACGTTTCTTAGTGATATGCCAAGATGTCACTGAGTCCTTGTATTGGCTGCGGTTTTTCAGCGATGTCGGATGCGCCATGTTGCTTAAGACGTCACCTGCCAGGCTGTCCAATGATTCCTTGTATTGACTGACGTTCTTACGTGATCAAGAATGTGCCTTTTATTGGATTGCGTTTTGACGCGATCAAGGATGCACCTTTTTTTTTGGGCGTTCTTACGTGATCAAGAATGTGCCTTTTATTGGATTGCGTTTTGACGCGATCAAGGATGCGCCTTTTTTTTTGGGCGTTCTTACGTGATCAATAATGTGCCTTTCATTGGATGGCGTTCTTACGTGATCAAGGAAGCACCATGTTAAGATGTCACATGCAAAGGTAAAAAAACGTCTGATTGGATTACGTAGTCCCGCAATATTTGTGCACGTTAAAAACGTTTGTGACTGCAGCCAATTTTAAAAACCTTGCGAATATGTATTATTTGCATCATGTTACATTGTTGACCCGTAGCTGATAAAGACCACCACATTCTCTTTTGCTGGATGTCTGGTTGAATAAACGAACGAAAGCAAAATGTTTTCATGCATATGATAGTTCGAGGCAAGTGCAAATCTCTATAGTCCATGTTTAATATGTTTGTCAACAATGTTCCTTTTTCTGAAAAATGACTGTTGTGTTTAATGTTGAATATATATAATTAATAAATATGCGCTATTGTGTTTGAATAAAGTAATCAATATGCATTTATATTTATCATATGCTAAATATATGATGCAGACTTCTTCTAAATGTAATTTCGTTGTATATTTTATTAAAGGTTCATTAGACACTCACATTATAAATCGAAAGCTTTGATTTTGTCTCTAGTTAGATAGTCCATTGTTTAACCAATACGTTTATTTTTTCATTCTGTTCTACGAAAATGTAAGTAATTTTCTGACTCCTCGCAAAGCCTCTGAGTTTCATGTGAGTACCATCTCCAGCTTTCTCCTGTTTGTGTAAAGGGTCTTTTCATATGTTAATGATGGGGTATTGTCTTGTTTTACGTTTGTAATGGGGGTTCATCTATATTTTCAATATAGCTAACCCTATTTTCTTTGAAAGTGTTTGAAGCTTTGTAATATTGATATCAGTATATGTTAATCTTGTTGTTTGTAGTAGTGTCTATTACATACAGTTCTGTTAAAAATATAGTATACTGTCCCTTGAATGCAAATGTTGTTTTTTGTATCATGTATGAGATCCACATTGTTTAATCTTCAAATATATTATTGTTAGCATATTTTCACCCCCCCACTCCTAAAAGGACTTTAAACCATATTCATTGTTCAAACAAATGTCTTTACAATAAAATATTAACACAATAATGTCTCTTTAAGAAAATAGACTTTATTTAACACGTCAATATAAATGTGATTTCAATATTTATTTTTTCACAAAGTACATGTAGATATACCAACAAGCTTCAAATATGTGTTAGCATATGTAATTTTGTTAAAGGGACAGTTTCGAAAACAAATAATGTTTTGCATTATTCTAAAAGTCAATTATGTAATATCAATGATATCAAATGTTTCTCAACAATTGATAATTTGTCTGGGTTTATTTAAATTTGCTAGCTAAACCTATGAGGTTCGTGTGCTCATTTCTTCGATCTTGAAGAGTGCTTGTAATCATTATACAATTTGAGCACTAGAGGGCATTTGGATAGCATTTGTATATGTAAAACCTTGTGCTCATACAGCATATTATTGACCATGTATTGATCATTGATATCTAAAATGTTGTTATGTCTGAACAACAAATAAGTGGTAATTTTTCATAGTCATAGATACAAGGGTAAGCACATAAGTCACACGTATTTCTCCATGTTTTGTTGTTTCCAACTTGATAATGCGTAATACAGTGTTTTCTTTGTAATCAATAATTTTCTGACTGTCCCTTTAAGCTGTGTTATTGGCATTCAAACAGTAATATGCCATCATGGATAATTGTAATGGTAATTTTGTTTGCGATTCGGGAAACAGTTTGGACATCACATCACAGAAACTAATCAATATCATGAACAAGGATAGGTATGTGATGATGTGGTTTTCACACACTTATAACCCACACTCTGCAAACAATCTCCCTCCATGGACCCGGTCCCATAGAAGTCGATTATATACAGAGTGTGGTCCACAAGTGTATGAAAACCACATCATCACATACCTATCCATTACACATTAAATTAAAAAAACCAGTAAAGATGAAAACAAATACTTACTTCCTCTTCCTTCCCCTCTTCCCACGGGGCTGAGGCTCTGGGAGAGGCAACTGCCGACTCCGAAGAGTTCTCCTTGGAGCTGTTGTGGGAAGAGTGGAAGGAAGAGTACTGGGACGACCAAGGTGAGGAGGAGAAGATGGCTGAGGAGGAGAAGATGGCTGAGGAGGAGTAGATGGCTGAGGAGGAGTATATGGCTGAGGAGTAGATGGCCCGGCAGGAGTAGATGGCCCGGCAGGAGTAGATGGGCCGGCAGGAGGAGATGGCCCAGCAGCAAGAGGCCCAGCAGCAAGAGGCCCAGCAGCAAGAGGCCCAGCAGCAAGAGGCGGACCAGGAGGTAGACCAGCATGCGCCTCCCGGAAAAAAGTGAACATTTCTTGGTGAAGCTGAAATATTCTGGTTTGTCCTTCTTCGATTCGATTCAGTATGGTGATGATCTGGTTTTGTCCTTGAATAATTTGATTTTGGCCATCAAGTATTCTATTGCGTCCTTCGATATTTTCTATCCGGGAGGTACGCATCTGGTCTATGTAGTCCAGTAGAACCCGCACCTCCGCTATTTCCTCTTGTTGTGCTTGTTGTTGTACCCGTGCACGGCGGGGTGCCCGTGCACGGCGGTGTGCGGGTTCTGGAGGTGCCTCGGGTTCCGCGGGATCCTCCTCTGCTTCCGGGGCCTCTTCATCATCTCCCGTGCGCTCTTCGTCACGGGGGGCCTCTTCCCTCCGAAGTGGAAATTCCTCCCCACCACTCTCATCCCGGGGAGATGCATGAGGCTGTGTTTCCTGTGCTGCCTCCTCCACAGACTCTGTATATTAAAAAAATTAAAAAAATAAAAATGTATATATTAGCATATTTGCAAATCAAGCTTTAAATGACTTAGCTTACGATACAATTACAAATGCAGAATCATTAATCCACTTAGAAATCTAACAAACAATCAATACGATTTCAGCTTTTTCATAAACCGTGTTTGTGATATCTGGTCAATGTGAATGTTTTAGCGTTTGTTTTCAGTCTGTTTAAATGCACACCTAACCTATAGCCTAGATACTGATGTAACCGCAAAGTAATTGAATGCGTGTAAACAACGTTATAGCATTAATCGGATCCTTAACACATGAAACACAATGTTTTATCTTTCATGATTTAGAAGCATACATTTTTTATCAACTTTCGAATGTACTTTTCTTATCTAATTAGCTTAATTCTCTGGATATTCTTTGCTGAAAAGTATATCTAAATATGCTTATAAGATGCTGATTGTTAGCTGAATATAGCTGCCTCCTGTGATTGTTTCACCGTGTGCATGGCTATTTCTTCCTTAAAATATATCTCAAGAAGGATTCAAATTAGGTAATTTAAGTACATTTGAATGTTTTGTCAAATTGTATTCGCTATCTCAATCATGAAAGTAAATGTTTGCGTATAGTGTCCATTGAAATACATTCGTATGTGAAATTATTGTTCAATGAGCTTACCGTCAGATGAGAGTGGCAGGTTCCCGGTATCTATTCCTCCGATACCGACTACTTCCACCTCGGAGATGCTGGGCCGCAACATTTCCTCCCATCGGCAGTACTCGATTTCAAGGGCAGGTCCGCCACCGGTTCCTGCGGCATGTCGTGCCTCCAGACCTAACTTTTTTTTGAGTTCCAGTTTACAGTCCCGGTAGCGATGTTTGATCGAATCCATATCTCGGTTCCGGCCACCCACTGCATTGACTGCATTCCTGATCTCATTCCAGAGCCTCCTCTTGTCAGTCGGGGTTGTCTTTTGGTGCTGCAGCCTCCTATGCCTGGCCATATAGGCCTCTACGAGGGCCTCCTTCTCCTCCATCGTAAACCTCGCCTCCCTAGTCGCCTTGGCCTTCCCCTGTGATGATGCCCTCTGTTTCCCGGACTGTGAAGCCCTACTCTGACCGCCACTGGGCCCAGCCACTTGGTCATCTTGAACCAAGTGGCTGGGTCCACCCACCGCTTCCACCCCCGCTTCCTGCCCCCCTTCCTGCTCCCCTTCCTGCCCTGTTCCTCTCCCCCTCCCTCTCCTCCCCCCTCTACCTGTCCCCTGCCTGGCCTCCATCTGTTCCCTAAACTAAACCCCAAATAATCAAACAAAAAGTGAGTGTGATGAAATGAAAGGGGGTCAAAATAAAGAAGTAAAAGACAAAAAAGGTGCTTAAAGTGTGAGAGGGATGTAAAAAAACAAAGAGGGTAAGGAGTATTTAAATAAACCAAAAGAAGAATAAGACTAAAAGGAGGATATGTAAACTAAATGTAACTAGGGGATGGGTATGGGATGGGTATGGGGTATGGGATAAGAGTAAATGGGATGAAAGGGAATGGGACTACAAGGAATGGGGTATGGAGTGTAGTATGAGGGGGTATGGGGTATGGAGTGTATGTAGTGTTATTGATAAGTGTATGTATGTATTGAATGTGTTTGCGTGTAAATGTGTTAAGTGTACAGAAAAATCACTCGCTCGCTAACTCACACTACTACTAATTCTCACTAACAAACACTCCCACTAACTCTCACTAACTACCAGTAACTTACGCTCACACTAACAACTCTCACTAATAACTCCCACTAACTCACTCACGCTCCCACTAACAGACTCTCTCCCACTCCCACTAACTCCCACTAACTCACTCACTCTCTCACGCTAACAGTAACTCACTCTCCAAAATTCTCAAACTCTCTAATATTAAACCTCCAAAGACCCACCAGCAACACAGTCAAAGAAGCCCTGCTTGTGTGGTGCTTATATACCCTGTGTAAATGTTTAATGATGTCCCAATTTCCGTTGTAAATAGTGTTCAGGTGTGCTTTATTAGCAATTAATATTATTGCAATGTGTATTAAGTGTGTGAATTTGCGCATGCTCATTTTGAGTTGGTATTTGTGGAATGTGTAGAATGCGATGATGTCATAGTGGTCGTTTTCTCTTTCATTGTCCAATAGTATTCTTTTTAAATGTGAATTTTCGATGGTGTGTTCTTAGTGAAGTGTTGTATATGTATGTTTGTCATAATATATAGTGATATTGAATGCGTTTTTTTTTCTAGTGTATGTATATCTTTTTTAATCCTTGTTGTTATTTTGGGATTTTCCGCATCTTAAAGTATATGCGTATTCCCCGTATTAAATTTTATTACAAATTCCCCCGCTTGTGAATGTGTAATGCTTGTGTGCTTTGTTGATTGATTGTTGTTGTGACATTTTGGGCGTGTTATTGTTGTGCATGATGTGGTATGCGTCATATGACCGAGCTGTGCGTATTCTCGCGAGATCGAGTGTTAGGTGAAAAAAGCTATTTTTTGCCTTTCCCATTGATCTCTATGGGAGACTGTCTAACGCGGGCAGGATTACGCGTGTGACATACACGCGTTAAGAGCATCGTTAGATGGTCTTATTAGAACTCTAAATACCGGAGTTAAACAATGCCGTGCGTTAGACATAAAACACGCGTGGCGTTAGCAACCCATCTACCGCCGAACTCTAAATCTAGCCGCAAGTGATTACAAATGGGAAAAAGTATGAATGTTCTCAGATATCAGATGTCATCTCTTTCTGCAACAAACTAGACATACCACCACCAAAGCCCATCACAACAAACGATTCCAGCAATAATGAGTTACAGGGGAAAAGACTTTCACCAGCCACCAAACATAGAACATGGAGCAATGTCACTAAAATGCCTCCCCCTAAGAAAACTTCAATTCATAGACCTTCAGCAGCTAAAACATGAAAATGTAGGCAATATAGCCTGAAGAGACAAAGTTTGTTTACTGTTTATGTCCTTCTAGACGGTGATCATCACATCTAATTACAAAAGAACATGCTGGAGCTGGATCTTTAGATCAACTTGCTCATCGTGAAGCTGATGGTAATTATGTAAGCCTTTGCCTTTTTTTAAATTGGTCAGATACCTGTGATTACCTTAATTTACTACAAGACCTGAGTGGACTGAGTCCTGGGTCCTACCGATATTCATGGAGACTTTACAATATGCTGGATGTACTGTTGACTTTGTTTTTTATTTTTTTCTTCGTATTTTTTTGATGTTACGTCCATTTCAAGTCCAAATATTTTCACACTATATTTCTAAAAGAACTGGAAAGCTGTAATCACTACCAGCTAATAAACTATGCACCCGTTATTATATTCAAGTGAGATACATGATATAAAGGAAAACTGTACATTATCTCTAATGAACATTTTTTCCTTTTTTTCTGCAAATGTAATATGTGACTGTTGTTAAAAATGTATATAGTTTATAGTGTTCTCAGGTATATAAAGCAACCCTTAGAAGATTGGCAGAGCTAGTCAAAGTACTTTGGAGGCACCAGATCGAAACACTGAAACAAAACCATTACTGAAAAGTTGAACTGAATTGTTTTTTGTCTCTTTTTCCGCATTATGTGCAGGATCATAGCAATTAAGACATGGTCACAGGTACAACAGCTACCATTGTTATTACTTAAGATAAAATTAAGGACTTTTTTATATTGTTTATTGTTAAAGATATAGATATGTTAGCTCATATGACACCCACTGAGTTAGGAAGATGTCACATTGCTAGAGTTTTTTTTATTAACAAGGTTTAGTACTACATCTCCAGGCAGATGTCAGAATATCTCATAGTTGACGCTTAGTTAATAAGTTGTATTAAATCACTCCCAAAAGACCTCACTCTCAGTTTACAGTAACCCAGAATTGCATTAACTATATGACAAGCTCAACCATAATGATCCTTAGACAGATGGCCTAAATGAATACTATTAAACACTCTTATTAAGTCATAGTAGTTTCTACATAAACCCTCTGTCAAGCAGGCACCTATTCTAAAGCCTTACCAGACCACTGAGTGACCCCCGCTGAATACCACATCTTAGTTTTATTTCTACTTTTTTTTTCTTTTTCTTTGTATTCTCCACATACTACCTACCCTCCTATTACCCCGTTCCCCTCCAGAGATAATCTTCTCTCACCCTTGTCTACTACCCTATTCCCCCTCCCCCTTTTTTTTTTTTTCTGTTCATCTCTATACCCAACCACCTTTCCCTAAAACCTCAACCTCGCTAATAATAACCAGGGAGTACTAACTAGTATTATTGACCACAAGAAGCACTCTCTCAATTTATGCAACACACTATGCCACAATCGCAATCACTCAACAAACTTAATTTGGCTACGCAAAATGTAAAAGGGTTCCTATCTGCACAAAAAAGATCTATAACATTACATGATTTTTATAAAAGGGGCCTAGATATCGTTTTTATACAAGAAACCCATTTTAGGAAAAGACATGAACCCACCCTTCCCTCGCGCTATTATGATAAATATTACACTAGCTCTAATACAATGAAAAAAAATGGGGTTTGTATTTTACTCATAAAAGGTCTCCCCTTTGAACTACTGCAAAGTAGACAAGATGAAGAGGGCAGATTTTTGTTATTGGTGGGCACCTGTTATGGTAGACCATTGACACTTTTAAACCTTTATGCGCCAAACCGCCCCAAACCTGTTTTTTTCAGAAAAGTGATGAATCTGTTGCTTGACCTGGCAAAAGGCCCAATATTTATTGCAGGAGATCTAAATTTTCCAGTGGACCCATCTTTAGATGTGTCCTCAGGGAAATCGTACATGCCAACCAAAATGATCAGAGCAAATTGGCAGGCACTTCAAACCATGCCAATCTTTGATGTTTGGAGATTGTCCCACAGCTCAACAAAGGATTATACATTTTTCTCGCACCCACAAAAAATTTACACAAGACTGGATTACATTCTATGTGACCAGACATCCTTGCAGCTGTTAATAGACGCCAAGATCTTTCAAACGCCTTGGTCAGATAACGCAATGGTGCTGAGCTCATTTGCTTGGCCTCAGAAACCAGGTACACGTAACACATGGAAGTTAAACAATATTGTCTTCACAGACCCCATTATGTTACAATCGATAGTAGAGAAGACCTCCCTGTTTTTTGATATAAACATCCCACAAGACACCTCCTACATTAACAACTGGGAAGCGTATAAATGCTTTATCAGGGGTGAGATAATTAAACAGGTAGCCAAACACAGTAGACAACAGGAATTAATCTATAAATCTCTCACTGACTCGCTTTCCTTAGCAGAAAAGGAACATAAAAAAATCCAACTTCAGAGGATTTGTTAAATAAACTGAACAAGGCTAGAGAAGCAATTAATCAATATCTTGATAAAAATGCACACAGACGAGCACTCACACTAAATGCAAAATATTTTGCAGAAGGCAATAAAGCTGGAAAACTCCTGGCCAGATCTCTTAAAAAGAAAATATATAAATCCTTTATTAGAACGATCAAAGATGTGAACAAAAAAGACTATTATAAAAGTGAAGACATAACAAACATTTTCTCAAACTACTACGGCAATCTATACAACTTAGATAAGACTAACCCTACCATCAGACAGGAACAGATAGGCAATTATTTAACAAACTTAGCCCTACCTTCGCTATCAGATCAAGATAAATCAGAACTAGAATCCCCCATTACGCTTATAGAATTACAGGACACCATAAAACAATTAGCCCCTGGGAAAGCACCAGGTCCAGATGGGTTCACCCCGAATTTCTTCAAGACCCTAGCACCGCAAATTAGCCCACACCTCATACAACTTTTCAACACAATAAACATCCGATAATCAGACCCTTCTGGGAACAAGTTGAACAACACATTTCTAAGAAACTAAACCAAAAGATAACACTTGAACCCCAGATGATTCTACTACATAGCCTCCTTTCTCTTAGATGCCAATACAAGAACTCATTACTTCAGATTCTGATAAATAGTGCAAAAAGGCTAATACCGCGTTTATGGAAAAAAACCAAAATCCCCACTCTACAACAATGGCTAGATGAGGTAAAACACGTCCTCTCTCTGGAGGAAATGTATCATAGTTACTACTCTAGGGAAAACCAATTTACTAACATACTCTTTTTATGGAACCAAGAGTGATCAACACATAATAAAAGTAATAGGCAATACGGAAAAGATAAATCTATCATCTTGCGAGGACTCCCCCTCCCCTTCCCCCTTACCTTTGCCCATTTTCCCACCTTTATATCATATACTTTTTAGACTTTAGAAAATGTCTATGGTAAGAAATCTGTTAGAATCAAATGTTGAAAGGTCTAACAATTTGTTGTTAATACTTAAAACATAGTACTCTCCTATCGGAAGCTTAGATAAGTCTAAATATGTACTATTTTATTTGAATGTTTGAAAATTTGTAATATGTACTTATATTATGTTAATAAAAAAATATTGAACATAAAAAAAAAAAAACCTGAGCTACTCACTAACCTGTGTCTGCTGTGTAACCATCTGATAAATATAACTTATTTACATGAGACAAAATGATATAAACCTGAGCTACTCACTAACCTGTGTCTGCTGTGTAACCATCTGATAAATATAACTTATTTACATGAGACAAAATGATATAAACCTGAGCTACTCACTAACCTGTGTCTGCTGTGTAACCATCTGATAAATATAACTGTTATTTACATGACACACAATTATATAAACCTGAGCTACTCACTAACCTGTGTCTGCTGTGTAACCACCTGATAAATATAACTGTTATTTACATGAGACAAAATGTCACAATCACAGAATCTTCCCTTTACTTAATAAGCGCTAATCACCTGTAGCCGTATTTATAGGAACTTCATCCTCCTCAGTCTTCACCTGATCATGTACATATGGTTCTCCTCTGTACTTAACCGCTGAGCCAGCTGAAGATGTCACATCAGTAAGGCCTGTACAGTAAGTATATTTGTTAAATAAAAAACTTACATCAAATTACGATTTACAAAATTAGCAACAACTTACTGATCATCACAAAGCGCTCTCTGCACATTTATATAAACATGACAATCTCAACTGATATCTGTTATATGTCAGGTGCTTGTAGTCAGCTTCCCTTTTCGGAGACTGGGCCACAGGGCTGCATTCCAACATGAAAACGACCCCAAACACAACTCCTGAAGGTAAAGGTGATGGACTGGCCAAGCATGTCTCCAGACCTAAACGCTATTGAGCATCTGTGGGGCATCCTCAAACAAAAGGATGGGGGAGCGCAAGGTCTCTAACATCCACCAGCTCTGTGATGTCATCGTGGCGGAGTGGAAGAGGACTCCAGTGGCAACCTGTGAAGCTCTGTGAACTCCATGCCCAAGAGGGTTAAGGCAGTGATGGAAAATAATGGTGGTCACACAAAATATTGACACTTTGGGCCCAATTTGGACATTTTCACTTAGGGTTGTACTCACTTTTGTTGCCAATGGTTTAGACAATGACTGTGTGTTGAGTTATTTTGAGGGGACAGAAAATTTACACTGTTATACAGGCTGTACACTCACTACTTTACATTGTAGCAAAGTGTCATTTCTTCAGAGTTGTCACATGAAAAGATATAATAAAATATTTACAAAAATGTGAGGGGTGTACTCACTTTCGTGAGATTCTGTATATATATATATATATATATATATATATATATATATATATATATATATATATATATATATATATATATATATACACATATAGATAGATATAGACATATATATAATAGGAAAGAGAGTACAACAAAATTGGAGATGTGTGGTTCTGAGCCTTGCAAATCTCTGTACGAGAACAGAGCAGGGCATTATCCAGGGCACATTTTGTAAGGAGTGTCTAGCACCGTGGCACCTGGGTTAATTGAGCCATGCTCTAGCATTAGTACAGGGGACACTGCATTAGCTAACATACACATATATATATATATATATATATATATATATATATATATATAATTGTTACAGTCTCCTCAAGGGGGAATATTTATCAAAAATTTATATACAGGTATATAATTTTATGTAACATACACACATATATATATATATATAATTTGATGTTGCAGTCTCCTCAAGGAGGAATATTTATCAAAGTATGAGCTGACATGATATGATGTAGCGTATCATGTCCGCTGCATATCGATAAATGCCGACAGCATACGCTGTCAGCATTTATCATTGCACAAGCAGTTCACCAGAACTGCTTGTGCAAAACCGCCCCCTGTAGATTTGCAGCCAATTGGCCGCTAGCAGGGGGTGTCAATCAACCCGATCGTATTTGATCGGGTTGATTTCTATCCACCTCCTCAAAGCAGGTGGACAAGTTATGGAGCAGCGGCCCCAATGTGTTTAATGGCTCTTTAAAAGGACACTAAATGCCTATTGCTTTAATGTAAAGTTGTGCTTTGACTCACGGTCCCTAGAGAGGCTTATAAGCAAATTGCTGTAAATCAGGCAGCTGGTTTAGGTCATTTGCAGATTACAGATTTTGCTTTTTGACCACTACAGGGATGTGTACAACAAATCACAATCAGCTAGATTATGAGTTTTGTGTTATGAGTGAAAAAGCATTGTTCTGCTTCATAACGTTGCTTTTTCCCTCACGCCACTATTACAAGTCTTGTAGGTATAGGTGTACCGCACACCTTTTTGGTCGTCACGCAACGTCAGTACCGCACTTTTAAAAAAGTCCTTTTTTAATGGGACTCCCATAGCGCCAGTATTACGAGTTTGCCTGGGAGGCCAAAAAGTGAGCGGTACACCCTATACTGACAAAATCCGTACCGCCATCTAAAGTCAGTAGTTATGAGTTTTACGTTACAAAACTGCACGATAAAACTCATAACTACAGTATCAAAAAGTGCACTAACACCCATAAACTACCCCCTGAACTGAGCCCCTCCCGCATCCCAAACACTATTATAAAGATATTAACCCCTAATCTGCCACTCCGGACATCACTGGCACTAAAAAAAAATGATTAACCCCTATTTCGCCGCTCCCCGACATCGTCGCCACTATAATAAACCTATTAACCCCTAAACCGCCGCCCTCCCACATCGCAAACACTATTTAAAGATTATTAACCCCTAATCTGCCATCCGCCCACACCGCTGCTATAATAAACCTATTAACCACTAAACCGCAAGCCCCCCACAACAAAATATACTAAAATAAATGATTAATCCTTAAACCTAACCCTAAGCCTAACGTAACACTAAGTCTAACCCTAACCCTAATATCCCCTAACTTAAAGGACCAGTCAACACAGTATATTTGCATAATCAACAAATGCAAGATAACAAGACAATGCAATAGCATTTTTTTCTGACAATTTTAAACGTTATGTCTTTTTCCACTCCCCCTGTACCATGTGACAGCCATCAGCCAATCACAAATGCATACACGTACCATGTGACAGTCATCAGCCATTCACAAATGCATACACACTTATTCTTGCACATGCTCAATAGGAGCTGGTGACTCAAAACGTTTAAATATAAAAAGACTGTGCACATTTTGTTAATGGAAGTAAATTGGAAAGTTGTTTAAAATGGCATGCTCTATCTGAATAATGAAAGTTTAATTTTGATTGAGTGTCCCTTTAAATATAATTAAAATAAATCTAAATAAACCTTACAATTATTACCTAAATAATTCCTATTTAAAACTAAATACATAATTACCTGTAAAATAAAACCTAAGCTAGCTACAATATAACTAATAGTTATATTGTAGCTAGCTTAGGTTTTATTTTTATTTCACAGGTAAGTTTGTATTTATTTTAACTAGGTAGACTAGTTAGTAAATAGTTATTAACTACTATATTTACTAACTACCTAGTTAAAATAAATACAAACTTACCTGTGAAATAAAACCTAACCTGTCTTACACTAAAAACTAACATTGGATTTCTATCAGCCAATAGGAATTAAAGGGGAAAAAATCCTATTGGCTGTTCCAATCAGCCAATAGAATGAGAGCTCAATCCTATTGGCTGATTGGATCAGCCAATAGGATGAAAGCTCAATCCTATTGACTGATTGCAACAGCCAATAGGATTTTTTCCCCTTTAAAGGGACACTGAACCCAAATTTTTTCTTTTGTAATTCAGAAAGATCATGCAACTTTCTAATTTACTCCTATTATCAATTTTTCTTCGTTCTCTTGCTATCATTATTTGATAAAGAAGGCATCTAAGCTTTTTTTGTTTCAGTACTCTGGACAGCACTTTTTTATTGGTGGATGAATTTATCCACCAATCAGCAAGGACAACCCAGGTTGTTCACCAAAAATGGGCCGGCATCTAAACTTACATTCTTGCATTTCAAATAAAGATACCAAGAGAATAAAGAAAATTTGATAATAGGAGTAAATTAGAAAGTTGCTTAAAATTTCATGCTCAATCTGAATCACGAAAGAAACATTTTGGGTACAGTGTCCCTTTAATTCCTAATGGCTTATAGAAATCTTTCAGCCATAAGGAATGTAAGGAATGCCATCTTGGATGACGTCACTTAAAGGGAACCTTCAGTTGATGCCGAAGACTGTAAGAAGAGGATGCTCTGCGCCGGACGTCTTGAAGATGGACCCCACTCCGCGCTGGATGGATGAAGATAGAAGATGCCGTCTGGATGAAGACTTCTGGCTTGGATGAGGACTTCGCCGGATGGATGAAGATCGAAGAGGCCACCTGGATGAAGGCTTCTTGCTGCTTAGATGAGGACTTCGCCGGCTGGATGAGGATGGATGTCCGGAGTTCGATAACTAAGTGGATCGTCGGGGGTCAGTGTTAGTTTTTTTTTTTAAGGTTTTTTTTTTTTAGTTTAGGCTTTGGGCAATGTAAAAGAGCTGAATGCCCCTTTAAGGGCAATGCCCATCCAAATGCCCTTTTTAGGGCAATGGTTTGCTTAGGTTTATTTCGATTTTATATAGGTTTTTATTTGGGGTTGGTTGGTTGGGTGTTGGGTTTTACTGTTGGGGGGTGTTTGTATTTTTTTTTAACAGGTAAAAGAGCTGATGTCTTTGGGGCAATGCTAAGGGCCATTGGCAGCTAAGTTTAGGCTAGATTTTTTTTTATTTTGGGGGTGGCTTTTTTATTTTGATAGGGCTATTAGATTAGGTGTAATTCTTTTTTATTTTTGATAATTTCGTTTTATATTTTTTGTAATTTAATGTTTTGTTTTTTTTGTAATTTAGAAAATTGTATTTTAATAATTTAATTTATTTTATTGTAATGTTAATTTTTAGTGTAAGGCAGGTTAGGTTTTATTTTATAGGTAACTTTGTATTTATTTTAACTAGGAAGTTAGTAAATAGTTAATAACTATTTACAAACTAGTCTACCTAGTTAAAATAAATACAAATTTACCTGTGAAATAAAAATAAAACCTAAACTAGCTACAATATAACTATTAGTTATATTTTAGCTAGCTTAGGTTTTATTTTACAGGTAAGTATGTATTTAGTTTTAAATAGGAATTATATAGGTAATAATTGTAAGGTTTATTTAGATTTATTTTAATTATATTTAAGTTAGGGGGTGTTAGGATTAGGGTTAGATTTAGGCTTAGGGTTACGTTAGGGTTATGCTTAGGGTTAGGTGTTAATATATTTATTTAGTGTTAGGGATGTTAATAACTTTAGTATAGTGGCGGCGACATTGGGGGCAGCAGATTAGGGGTTAATAACTGTAAAGTAGGTGGCGGTGATGATAAGGGCTGCAGATTAGGGGTTAATAAGTGTATTTAGGTGGCGGCAATGTTAGGGGCATCAGATTAGGGGTTAATAGCTGTATGTAGGTGCCGGAGATGTCGGGGGCGGCAGTTTAGAGGTGTTTAGACGTGGTTTTTATGTTAGGTTTAAACATAACTTTTTCTTTCCCTATAGACATCAATGGGGCTTGGGGCTGCGTTACGGAGCTTTTGTTTCCGTGATCGTAGGTGTTAGGCTTTTTTTTTGCCGGCTCTCCACATTGATGTCTATGGGGAAATTGTGCACAAGCACGTCAAAGCAGCGCTTGTATTTGGGTGCGGTATGGAGCTCAACGCCACCATATCGCCCGCACAAGCCTGCTTTTTGTAAACTTGTAATAGCAGTACTATAGGAAGGTGAAATAACACCGCTGTTGTGGCAGTCGTTAATTTCCCTATAGCGCTCAAAACTCGTAATCTAGCTGAATCTTTACACAAACACAAGAAATGTATAATGTCCCTTTAAATTACATTAAAAGTGGCAACACAATGACAGCAATTTGTAAAGCTTCTGTACTGCACAAGATATCCCTTTGACCATCATTTATAAAATAACATGTTTTTCTGCCTCTGTTTCCTGTACATGAGACATTATTTACTGTGACTTTACTTTTTATCATGATCAGAAACTTTGTGAGCATTTTCAGACCAACTTGTGACACTGCAGTAGTGTGATTTATTCTAAACACCGAGGTCATCTGTTTGCACATCTGAGTACAGATACGGATACTGAGTGTGCACCTGGTGCTGAACGTGTGCACGTGGTGCTGAGCATGTGCATGTGGTGCTGAGTTCATTATTAACAAGACTAAAGAAGCAGCTTAGTATAAGCTGCTGTTCAGTAGTAGAGTCTGTAAAGTGACATCACACTACTGATCATTATGTCCCTTTAAAACAATCAGATTACTGAGGTTTCTGGTTCGTTAATGTAAATTATTACCACATTCTGATGACAAAACCAGGTGACATGCACGTGACATCCTGCTTACCTCCATATGCATCAGGAAGGTGTGAGGTTTTGTTCTTGATCTTGTCAGACATTGTCTTGTTCAGTAACTGAACTTGTAGAGCGCCAACAGATTATATAATAGAGATATATAATATTTTAGAGAGGTTCCCTCTACATTTCACACACATAGGCCCCTATTTAAGAAAGTCTGGCGGACCTGATATGACAGTGCGGATCAGGTCCGCCAGACCTCGCTGAACACGGTGAGCAATACGCTCGCTGTATTCAGCATTGCACCAGCAGCTCACAAGAGCTGCTGGTGCAACGCCGCCCCCTGCAGACTCGTGGCCAATGGGCCGACCAGCAGGGGAGTGTCAATCAACCCGATCGTACTCGATCGGGTTGATTTCCGGTGATGTCTGTCCGCCTGCTCAGAGCAGGCGGACAGGTTATGGAGCAGCGGTCTTTGTGACCGCTGCTTCATAACTGCTGTCTCTGGCGAGTCTGCAGGCTCACCAGAAACACGGGCATCAAGCTCCATTCGGAGCTTGATAAATATGCCCCATAGTCTCTTCCCTGCACCTTATATATCAATATATAATATTAGATAAATTATCCATGTTACTCTCACACACACAGCCTTCTCTCCGGTACCTTGTATAAAATATATAATATTATTGTATTATAGAAATGTTCGCACTTACACTCACACACACACACAGCCGTCCCTAGACCTTATACTAAGACATATAACACTATAGAGCATTACAATCTGTTACATACACACAGCACCCCCAGTAGGGTTGCCGCCTCTTCTGGGAAAGAATACCAGCCACGCTCATTAGCATACATTTGCATAAATAATTATACAGCATAAATCAAGAACTAAAGCTGCTTGGACTAATTTTAAATGATATTATGTTTATAATTATATTTCAATAAACGTAGAAGAAGTTTGACCTTGAGAACATCTTTACTTCTATATTTCACCTTTATTTTCAACTTTGACCTGAACCTTAAAAATACCAGTATTGTTTGTAAAATACCGGCTGGGTGGCATCCCTAATTCCCAGCACCTTATACACAGACATATAACACAATAGAGAGGTACCATCTTTCACACACACAAACAGCACCTTATACACAGGAATATAATACTATAGAAAGGTACCATCTGTTACATATACAGCCTTTTGTACATAGACATAGAACACTACAGAGAAGTAGCATCTAAATTTAGGTTAAATAAATATATCAAATGCAAAAAAGTTAGACTTTGTACCATTTTCTATAACATGCAGTACATATTGTATTGCATAGAGGTTTCATCTGCCTCACACACAGCCCCCTCCCTAGTACCCTATATACAGATATACAGAGATTCCGACTGTCTCACACACACACACAGCCTCCCCGGGACCTTATACACAGATATATAATATTATAGAGAGGTTCCCTTTGTCTCGCACACATAGACCCCCTTTAGTGCCAAATATACAGATGTATAAAATTATACAACCCACCTGAAGTTAGACACTTTTTTGTTATTCGTTATTCATTATTCAAAAGCTTATGGGGATTTCCATGTTAAATAAAAACAAAGAAAACATATGAAAAATAAGCTTTGTGTCACTTAATTACTACTACCCAACAATACCCCTGACTGAGCATAACAAAATAATATCAAAGTTACAAATCTAGGGAGCCCCATGAATGCAATGCCTCTATCCACTCTCATAGGTGAAAATGCAAATACATACATCATATAAACATTTGCCCTATAAAAACTAGGCTACGTGTCAGTGACTATTATCCAAGTAAGAGGACCCTAACTTGGGGATAGGACCCCGCAAGAGCCCCCTAAATGCACTGCCTCTATCCACTCTCACAGGTGATACATACATCATATAAGCACCGGCCCTACAAAAACATAATTTATGCTTACCTGATAAATTTATTTCTCTTGTGGTGTATCCAGTCCACGGATCATCCATTACTTGTGGGATATTCTCATTCCCAACAGGAAGTTGCAAGAGGACACCCACAGCAGAGCTGTCTATATAGCTCCTCCCCTCACTACCATATCCAGTCATTCGACCGAAAACAAGCAGAGAAAGGAGAAACCATAGGGTGCAGTGGTGACTGTAGTTTAAAATTAAAAAATACCTGCCTTAAAATGACAGGGCGGGCCATGGACTGGATACACCACAAGAGAAATAAATTTATTAGTTAAGCATAAATTATGTTTTCTCTTGTAAGGTGTATCCAGTCCACGGATCATCCATTACTTGTGGGATACCAATAACAAAGCTAAAGTACATGGATGAAGGGAGGGACAAGGCAGGTACTTAAACGGAAGGTACCACTGCCTGTAAAACCTTTCTCCCAAAAATAGCCTCCGAAGAAGCAAAAGTATCAAATTTGTAGAATTTTGAAAAAGTATGAAGCGAAGACCAAGTCGCCGCCTTGCAAATCTGTTCAACAGAAGCCTCATTTTTAAAGGCCCATGTGGAAGCCACAGCTCTAGTAGAATGAGCTGTAATCCTTTCTGGAGGCTGCTGGCCAGCAGTCTCATAGGCTAAGAGGATTATGCTTCTTAGCCAAAAAGAAAAAGAGGTTGCCGAAGCCTTTTGACCTCTCCTCTGTCCAGAGTAGACAACAAACAAAGCAGATGTTTGACGAAAATCTTTAGTAGCTTGTAAGTAAAACTTTAAAGCACAAACCACGTCCAGATTGTGTAATAGACGCTCCTTCTTTGAAGAAGGATTAGAACACAAAGACGGAACAACAATCTCTTGATTGATATTCTTATTAGATACCACCTTAGGTAAAAACCCAGGTTTGGTACGCAGAACTACCTTATCTGCATGGAAGATCAGATAAGGAGAATCACATTGTAAGGCAGATAACTCGGAAACTCTACGAGCCAAGGAAATAGCTACCAAAAAAAGAACTTTCCAAGATAAAAGTTTGATATCTATGGAATGAAGAGGTTCAAACGGAACCCCCTGAAGAACTTTAAGAACCAAATTTAAGCTCCAAGGTGGAGCAACAGGTTTAAATACAGGCTTGATTCTAACTAAAGCCTGACAAAATGCCTGAACGTCTGGGGCATCCGCCAGACGCTTGTGTAAAAGAATAGATAGCGCAGAAATCTGTCCCTTTAAGGAACTAGCTGACAATCCTTTCTCCAATCCTTCTTGGAGAAAAGATAATATCCTGGGAATCCTGACCTTACTCCATGAGTAGCCCTTAGATTCACACCAATAAAGATATTTACGCCATATTTTATGATAGATTTTCCTGGTGACAGGCTTCCGTGCCTGAATCAAAGTATCAATGACTGACTCGGAGAAACCACGATTTGATAAAATCAAGCGTTCAATCTCCAGGCAGTCAGCCTCAGAGAAATTAGATTTGGATGGTTGAAAGGACCTTGAAGTAGAAGGTCCTGTCTCAGCGGCAGAGTCCATGGTGGAAAGGATGACATGTCCACCAGATCTGCATACCAAGTCCTGCGTGGCCACGCAGGCGCTATCAAGATCACCGATGCTCTCTCCTGCTTGACTTTGGCAATCAGACGAGGGAGCAGAGGAAACGGTGGAAACACATAAGCCAGGTTGAAGGACCAAGGCGCTGCTAGAGCATCTATCAGCGTTGCCTTGGGATCCCTGGACCTGGATCCGTAACAAGGAAGCTTGGCGTTCTGGCGAGACGCCATGAGATCCAGTTCTGGTTCGCCCCAACGAAGAACCAATTGTGCAAACACCTCCGGATGGAGTTCCCACTCCCCTGGATGAAAAGTCTGACGACTTAGAAAATCCACCTCCCAGTTCTCTACACCTGGGATATGGATAGCTGATAGGTGGCAAGAGTGAATCTCTGCCCAGCGAATTATCTTTGAGACTTCTAACATCGCTAGGGAACTTCTTGTTCCCCCTTGATGGTTGATGTAAGCCACAGTCGTGATGTTGTCCGACTGAAATCTGATGAACCTCATTGTCGCTAGATGAGGCCAAGCCTGAAGAGCATTGAATATCGCTCTTAGTTCCAGAATGTTTATTGGAAGGAGTGACTCCTCCTGAGTCCACGATCCCTGAGCCTTCAGGGAGTTCCAGACTGCACCCCAACCTAGAAGGCTGGCATCTGTCGTTACAATTGTCCAATCTGGCCTGCGAAAGGTCATACCTTTGGACAGATGGGCCCGAGATAGCCACCAGAGAAGAGAATCCCTGGTCTCTTGGTACAGATTCAGTAAAGGGGACAAATCTGTGTAATCCCCATTCCACTGACTGAGCATGCATAGTTGCAGCGGTCTGAGATGTAGGCGTGCAAACGGCACTATGTCCATTGCCGCTACCATTAAGCCGATTACTTCCATTCACAGAGCCACCGAAGGGCGAGGAATGGAATAAAGAACACGGCAGGAATTTAGAAGTTTTGATAACCTGGACTCCGTCAGGTAAATTTTCATTTCTACAGAATCTATCAGAGTCCCTAGGAAGGAAACTCTTGTGAGGGGGGATAGAGAACTCTTTTTCTCGTTCACCTTCCACCCATGCGACCTCAGAAATGCCAACACTATGTCCGTATGAGACTTGGCAATTTGGAAGTTTGATGTCTGAATCAGGATGTCGTCTAAATAAGGGGCCACTGCTATGCCCCGTGGCCTTAGGACCGACAGAAGCGACCCCAGAACCTTCGTAAAAATTCTTGGGGCTGTAGCTAACCCAAAGGGAAGAGCTACAAACTGGTAGTGCCTGTCTAGGAAGGCAAACCTGAGAAACCGATGATGATCTTTGTGTATCGGAATGTGCAGATAAGCATACTTTAAATCCACTGTAGTCATGTATTGACCCTCCTGGATCATAGGTAGGATGGTACGAATAGTCTCCATCTTGAATGATGGAACTCTGAGGAATTTGTTTAAGATCTTTTGATCCAAAATTGGTCTGAAGGTTCCCTCTTTTTTGGGAACCACAAACAGATTTGAGTAAAATCCCTGTCCCTGTTCCTCCTTTGGGACTGGATGGATCACTCCCATAACTAGAAGGTCTTGTATACAGTGTAAGAATGCCTCTCTCTTTATCTGGTTTGCAGATAATTGTGAAAGGTGAAATCTCCCTTTTGGGGGGGAAGCCTTGAAGTCCAGAAGATATCCCTGGGATATAATTTCCAACGCCCAGGGATCCTGGACATCTCTTGCCCACGCCTGGGCGAAGAGCGAAAGTCTGCCCCCTACTAGATCCGTTACCGGATAGGGGGCCGTTCCTTCATGCTGTCTTAGAGGCAGCAGCAGGTTTTTTGGCCTGCTTACCCTTGTTCCAGGTCTGGTTAGGTCTCCAGACCGTCTTGGACTGTGCAAAAGTTCCCTCTTGTTTTGCATTAGAGGAAGTTGATGCCGCACTTGCCTTGAAGTTTCAAAAGGCACGAAAATTAGACTGTTTGGCCCTTGGTTTGGACCTATCCTGAGGAAGGGCATGACCTTTTCCTCCAGTGATATCAGCAATAATCTCCTTCAAACCAGGCCCGAATAGGGTCTGCCCCTTGAAGGGAATGTTAAGCAGCTTCGATTTTGAAGTAACGTCAGCTGACCATGATTTAAGCCATAGTGCTCTGCGCGCCTGGATAGCCAAACCAGAATTCTTAGCCGTTAGTTTAGTCAAATGAACAATGGCATCAGAAACAAAAGAATTGGCTAGCTTAAGTGCTCTAAGCTTGTCAAGTATTTCATCCAATGGAGTCGCTACCTGTAAAGCCTCTTCCAGAGACTCAAACCAGAACGCCGCAGCAGCAGTGACAGACGCAATGCATGCAAGGGGCTGTAGGATAAAACCTTGTTGAATAAACATTTTCTTAAGGTAACCCTCTAACTTTTTATCCATTGGATCTAAGAAAGCACAACTGTCCTCGACAGGGATAGTAGTACGCTTTGCTAGAGTAGAAACTGCTCCCTCCACCTTAGGAACTGTCTGCCATAAGTCCTGTGTGGTGGCGTCTATTGGAAACATTTTTCTAAAAACAGGAGGGGGAGAGAATGGCACACCTGGTCTATCCCATTCCTTAGTAATAATTTCTGTAAACCTTTTAGGTATTGGAAAAACATTAGTACACACCAGCACTGCATAGTATTTATCCAGTCTACACAATTTCTCTGGCACTGAAATTTATATCACAGTCATTCAGAGCAGCTAAAACCTCCCTGAGTAACACGCGGAGGTGTTCAAGCTTAAATTTAAATGTAGAAATATCAGAATCAGGTTGCATCATCTTCCCTGAGTCAGAAATATCACCTACAGAAAGAAGCTCTCCTTCTTCAGCTTCTGCATATTGTGAGACAGTATCAGATATAGTTCTTAAAGCGTCAGTATGCTCTGTATTTCATCTAACTCCAGAGCTATCTTGCTTTCCTCTAAATACAGGTAGTCTGGCTAATACCGCTGACAGTGTATTATCCATGACTGCCGTCATGTCTTGTAAAGTAAACGCTATGGGCGCCCTGGATATACTTGGCGCCATTTGAGCGTGAGTCCCTTGAGCGGGAGTCAAAGGATCTGACACGTGGGGAGAGTTAGTCGGCATAACTTCCCCCTCGTCAGATTCCTCTGGTGATAAATTTTTTAAAGACAGAATATGATCTTTATTGCTTAAAGTGAAATCAGTACATTTGGTACACATTCTAAGAGGGGGTTCCACCATGGCTTTTAAACATAATGAACAAGGAGTTTCCTCTATGTCAGACATGTTTATACAGACTAGCAATGAGACTAGCAAGCTTGGAAAACACTTTAAATCAAGTTAACAAGCAAATATAAAAAAACGGTACTGTGCCTTTAAGAGAAACAAATTTTGTCAGAATTTGAAAAACAGTGAAAAAAGGCAGTAAATCAAACGAAATTTTTACAGTGTGTATAATAAGCTAACAGAGCATTGCACCCACTTGCAAATGGATGATTAACCCCTTAGTTCAAAAACCGGATCAAAAAAACGATATAGACGTTTTTTAACAGTCACACCAAACTGCCACAGCCTTACTGTGGGCCTACCTTCCCCAACAAACGATTTTGGAAGCCTAAAAGCCCTTTAGAGATGTCCTGTAGCATTCAGGGAACTCCTGGATGTCTCAGTCTGTAATAGTTAATGCACAAAAAAGCACTAAACTAGGCCCCTCCCACTCATAGTAACACAGTGGAAAGCCTCAGGGAACAGTTTCTAGGCAAATTTAAGCCAGCCATGTGGAAAAAAACTAGGCCCCAATAAAGTTTTATCACCAAAGTATATATAAAAACGTTTAAACATGCCAGCAAAGTTTTATATTGTAAATATAAAAGAGTTTTACCTCAGAAAGTAAGCATGATACCAGTCACTATTAAATCACTGTATTCAGGCTTACCTTACATAAATTTGGTATCAGCAGCATTTTCTAGCCTTCATTTCATCTTCTAGAAAAATCTTAACTGCACATACCTCATAGCAGGATAACCTGCACACCATTCCCCTGCTGAAGTTATCTCTCTCTTCAGACATGTGTGAGAACAGCAATGGATCTTAGTTACAACCTGCTAAGATCTTCTTTTTTCCTGCCTGGAACAATAGCACAACTCCGGTACTATTTAAAAATAATAAACTCTTGATTGAAGCAAAATAACAGCTACATTTCACCACTTATCTCTTACTACCTCCATGCTTGTTGAGAGTTGCAAGAGAATGACTGGATATGGTAGTGAGGGGAGGAGCAATATAGACAGCTCTGCTGTGGGTGTCCTCTTGCAACTTCCTGTTGGGAATGAGAATATCCCACAAGTAATGGATGATCCGTGGACTGGATACACCTTACAAGAGAAAACTAGACTTTGTTATTACTACTACACAAGTATACCCTATACTGAGCATAATTAAATGACACCAAAGTTAAGACCCTAACTTGGGGATAGGACCGCTCAAGAGCACCCTGAATGCACTGCCCCTCTCCACTCTTATAGGTGATAATGCAAATACAAACATCATATAAACATCTGTCCTATAAAAACAAGGCTTTGTGTCACTTAGTGACTATTATCCAAGTCAACCCCAGAGATAGCAGAATCCAATGAAATCAAAGTTAGGACCCTAACAACGGGATAGGACCCTGCAAAAGCCCCCTAAATGCACTGCCCCATCCACTCTCATAAGTGATACATACATCATATAAGCATCTGCCCAATAAAAACTAGGCTTTGTGTCACTTAGTGACTACTACCCAAGTATACCCCAGACTAAGGATTATCAAATGACACCAAAATTAGGACCCTAACTTGGGGATAGGACCCCACAAGAGCCCCCTGAATGCACTGCCCATGTCCACTCTCATAGGTGATAATACATACGTCATATTAACATCTGACCTATAAAAAACATAATTTATGTAAGAACTTACCTGATAAATTCATTTCTTTCATATTAGCAAGAGTCCATGAGCTAGTGACGTATGGGATATACATTCCTACCAGGAGGGGCAAAGTTTCCCAAACCTCAAAATGCCTATAAATACACCCCTCACCACACCCACAATTCAGTTTAACGAATAGCCAAGAAGTGGGGTGATAAAAAAGTGCGAAAGCATATAAAATAAGGAATTGGAATAATTGTGCTTTATACAAAATCATAACCACCACAAAAAAAAGGGCGGGCCTCATGGACTCTTGCTAATATGAAAGAAATGAATTTATCAGGTAAGTTCTTACATAAATTATGTTTTCTTTCATGTAATTAGCAAGAGTCCATGAGCTAGTGACGTATGGGATAATGACTACCCAAGATGTGGATCTTTCCACACAAGAGTCACTAGAGAGGGAGGGATAAAATAAAGACAGCCAATTCCTGCTGAAAATAATCCACACCCAAAATAAAGTTTAACGAAAAACATAAGCAGAAGATTCAAACTGAAACCGCTGCCTGAAGTACTTTTCTACCAAAAACTGCTTCAGAAGAAGAAAATACATCAAAATGGTAGAATTTAGTAAAAGTATGCAAAGAGGACCAAGTTGCTGCTTTGCAAATCTGGTCAACCGAAGCTTCATTCCTAAACGCCCAGGAAGTAGAAACTGACCTAGTAGAATGAGCTGTAATTCTCTGAGGCGGAGTTTTACCCGACTCAACATAGGCAAGATGAATTAAAGATTTCAACCAAGATGCCAAAGAAATGGCAGAAGCTTTCTGGCCTTTTCTAGAACCGGAAAAGATAACAAATAGACTTGAAGTCTTACGGAAAGATTTCGTAGCTTCAACATAATATTTCAAAGCTCTAACAACATCCAAAGAATGCAACGATTTCTCCTTAGAATTCTTAGGATTAGGACATAATGAAGGAACCACAATTTCTCTACTAATGTTGTTGGAATTCACAACTTTAGGTAAAAATTCAAAAGAAGTTCGCAACACCGCCTTATCCTGATGAAAAATCAGAAAAAGAGACTCACAAGAAAGAGCAGATAATTCAGAAACTCTTCTGGCAGAAGAGATGGCCAAAAGGAACAAAACTTTCCAAGAAAGTAATTTAATGTCCAATGAATGCATAGGTTCAAACGGAGGAGCTTGAAGAGCTCCCAGAACCAAATTCAAACTCCAAGGAGGAGAAATAGACTTAATGACAGGTTTTATACGAACCAAAGCTTGTACAAAACAATGAATATCAGGAAGAATAGCAATCTTTCTGTGAAAAAGAACAGAAAGAGCAGAGATTTGTCCTTTCAAAGAACTTGCGGACAAACCCTTATCTAAACCATCCTGAAGAAACTGTAAAATTCTCGGAATTCTAAAAGAATGCCAAGAAAAATGATGAGAAAGACACCAAGAAATATAAGTCTTCCAGACTCTATAATATATCTCTCAAGATACAGATTTACGAGCCTGTAACATAGTATTAATCACAGAGTCAGAGAAACCTCTTTGACCAAGAATCAAGCGTTCAATCTCCATACCTTTAAATTTAAGGATTTCAGATCCTGATGGAAAAAAGGACCTTGTGACAGAAGGTCTGGTCTTAACGGAAGAGTCCACGGTTGGCAAGAGGCCATCCGGACAAGATCCGCATACCAAAACCTGTGAGGCCATGCCGGAGCTACCAGCAGAACAAACGAGCATTCTTTCAGAATCTTGGAGATTACTCTTGGAAGAAGAACTAGAGGCGGAAAGATATAGGCAGGATGATACCTCCAAGGAAGTGATAATGCATCCACTGCCTCCGCCTGAGGATCCCGGGATCTGGACAGATACCTGGGAAGTTTCTTGTTTAGATGGGACGCCATCAGATCTATTTCTGGAAGTTCCCACATTTGAACAATCTGAAGAAATACCTCTGGGTGAAGACCATTCGCCCGGATGCAACGTTTGGCGACTGAGATAATCCGCTTCCCAATTGTCTATACCTGGGATATGAACCGCAGAAATTAGACAGGAGCTGGATTCCGCCCAAACCAGAATTCGAGATACTTCTTTCATAGCCAGAGGACTGTGAGTCCCTCCTTGATGATTGATGTATGCCACAGTTGTGACATTGTCTGTCTGAAAACAAATGAACGATTCTCTCTTCAGAAGAGGCCAAAACTGAAGAGCTCTGAAAATTGCACGGAGTTCCAAAATATTGATCGGTAATCTCACCTCCTGAGATTCCCAAACTCCTTGTGCCGTCAGAGATCCCCACACAGCTCCCCAACCTGTGAGACTTGCATCTGTTGAAATTACAGTCCAGGTCGGAAGCACAAAAGAAGCCCCCTGAATTAAACGATGGTGATCTGTCCACCATGTTAGAGAGTGTCGAACAATCGGTTTTAAAGATATTAATTGAGATATCTTCGTGTAATCCTTGCACCATTGCTTCAGCATACAGAGCTGAAGAGGTCGCATGTGAAAACGAGCAAAGGGGATCGCGTCCGATGCAGCAGTCATAAGACCTAGAATTTCCATGCATAAGGCTACCGAAGGGAATGATTGTGACTGAAGGTTTCGACAAGCTGCAATCAATTTTAGACGTCTCTTGTCTGTTAAAGACAGAGTCATGGACACTGAATCCATCTGGAAACCCAGAAAGGTTACCCTTGTCTGAGGAATCAAAGAACTTTTTGGTAAATTGATCCTCCAACCATGATCTTGAAGAAACAACACAAGTCGATTCGTATGAGATTCTGCTAAATGTAAAGACTGAGCAAATACCAAGATATCGTCCAAATAAGGAAATACCACAATACCCTGTTCTCTGATTACAGACAGAAGGGCACCGAGAACCTTTGTAAAAATTCTTGGAGCTGTAGCTAGGCCAAACGGCAGAGCCACAAACTGGTAATGCTTGTCCAGAAAAGAGAATCTCAGGAACTGATAATGATCTGGATGAATCGGAATATGCAGATATGCATCCTGTAAATCTATTGTGGACATATAATTCCCTTGCTGAACAAAAGGCAAGATAGTCCTTACAGTTACCATCTTGAACGTTGGTATCCTTACATAACGATTCAATATTTTTAGATCCAGAACTGGTCTGAAGGAATTCTCCTTCTTTGGTACAATGAAGAGATTTGAATAAAACCCCATCCCCTGTTCCGGAACTGGAACTGGCATAATTACTCCAGTCAACTCTAGATCTGAAACACATTTCAGAAATGCTTGAGCTTTCACTGGATTTACTGGGACACGGGAAAGAAAAAATCTCTTTGCAGGAGGTCTCATCTTGAAACCAATTCTGTACCCTTCTGAAACAATGCTCTGAATCCAAAGATTGTGAACAGAATTGATCCAAATTTCCTTGAAAAAACGTAACCTGCCCCCTACCAGCTGAGCTGGAATGAGGGCCGCACCTTCATGTGGACTTAGAAGCAGGCTTTGCCTTTCTAGCTGGCTTGGATTTATTCCAGACTGGAGATGGTTTCCAAACTGAAACTGCTCCTGAGGATGAAGGATCAGGCTTTTGTTCTTTGTTGAAACGAAAGGAACGAAAACGATTATTAGCCCTGTTTTTACCTTTAGATTTTTTATCCTGTGGTTAAAAAGTTCCTTTCCCACCAGTAACAGTTGAAATAATGGAATCCAACTGAGAACCAAATAATTTGTTACCCTGGAAAGAAATGAAAAGTAAAGTTGATTTAGAAGCCATATCAGCATTCCAAGTTTTAAGCCATAAAGCTCTTCTAGCTAAAATAGCTAGAGACATAAACCTGACATCAACTCTGATAATATCAAAAATGGCATCACAGATAAAATTATTAGCATGCTGTAGAAGAATAATAATATCATGAGAATCATGATGTGTTACTTGTTGCGCTAAAGTTTCCAACCAAAAAGTTGAAGCTGCAGCAACATCAGCCAAAGATATAGCAGGTCTAAGAAGATTACCTGAACACAGATAAGCTTTTCTTAGAAAGGATTCAATTTTCCTATCTAAAGGATCCTTAAATGAAGTACCATCTGACGTAGGAATAGTAGTACGTTTAGCAAGGGTAGAAATAGCCCCATCAACTTTAGGGATTTTGTCCCAAAATTCTAATCTGTCAGACGGCACAGGATATAATTGCTTAAAACGTTTAGAAGGAGTAAATGAATTACCCAATTTATCCCATTCTTTGGAAATTACTGCAGAAATAGCATTAGGAACAGGAAAAACTTCTGGAATAACCACAGGAGCTTTAAATACCTTATCCAAACGTTTAGAATTAGTATCAAGAGGACCAGAATCCTCTATTTCTAAAGCAATTAGTACTTCTTTAAGTAAAGAACGAATAAATTCCATTTTAAATAAATATGAAGATTTATCAGCATCAACCTCTGAGACAGAATCCTCTGAACCAGAAGAGTCATCAGAATCAGAATGACGATGTTCATTTAAAAATTCATCTGTAGGGAGAGAAGTTTTAAAAGATGTTTTACGTTTACTAGAAGGAGAAATAACAGACATAGCCTTCTTTATGGATTCAGAAACAAAATCTCTTATATTATCAGGAACATTCTGCACCTTAGATGTTGAAGGAACTGCAACAGGCAATGGTACTTTACTAAAGGAAATATTATCTGCTTTAACAAGTTTGTCATGACAATCAATACAAACAACAGCTGGAGGAATAGCTACCAAAAGTTTACAGCAGATACACTTAGCTTTGGTAGATCCAGCACTAGACAGCGATTTTCCTGTAGTATCTTCTGACTCAGATGCAACGTGAGACATCTTGCAATATGTAAGAGAAAAAACAACATATATATAAAGCAAAATTGATCAAATTCCTTAAATGACAGTTTCAGGAATGGGAAAAAATGCCAAAGAACAAGCTTCTAGCAACCAGAAGCAATGAAAAATGAGACTAAAATAATGTGGAGACAAAAGCGACGCCCATATTTTTCCGCGCCAAATAAGACGCCCACATTATTTGGCGCCTAAATGCTTTTGGCGCCAAAAATGACGCCACATCCGGAACGCCGCCATTTTTGGCGCAAAATAACGTCAAAAAATGACGCAACTTCCGGCGACACGTATGACGCCGGAAACGGAAAAAGAATTTTTGCGCCAAAAAAGTCCGCGCCAAGAATGACGCAATAAAATGAAGCATTTTCAGCCCCCGCGAGCCTAACAGCCCACAGGGAAGAGTCAAATTTTTGAAGGTAAGAAAAAATGATTAAATCAAATGCATTATCCCAAATATGAAACTGACTGTCTGAAAATAAGGAAAGTTGAACATTCTGAGTCAAGGCAAATAAATGTTTGAATACATATATTTAGAACTTTATAAACAAAGTGCCCAACCATAGCTTAGAGTGTCACAGAAAATAAGATTTACTTACCCCAGGACACTCATCTACATGTTTGTAGAAAGCCAAACCAGTACTGAAACGAGAATCAGCAGAGGTAATGGTATATATAAGAGTATATCGTCGATCTGAAAAGGGAGGTAAGAGATGAATCTCTACGACCGATAACAGAGAACCTATGAAATAGACCCCGTAGAAGGAGATCACTGCATTCAAATAGGCAATACTCTCCTCACATCCCTCTGACATTCACTGCACGCTGAGAGGAAAACCGGGCTCCAACTTGCTGCGGAGCGCATATCAACGTAGAATCTAGCACAAACTTACTTCACCACCTCCATCGGAGGCAAAGTTTGTAAAAACTGTATTGTGGGTGTGGTGAGGGGTGTATTTATAGGCATTTTGAGGTTTGGGAAACTTTGCCCCTCCTGGTAGGAATGTATATCCCATACGTCACTAGCTCATGGACTCTTGCTAATTACATGAAAGAAACTAGGTTATGTGTCACTTAGTGACTATTATCCAAGTAACCCCCAGAGATAGCAGAATCTAATGACATCAAAGATAGGACCCTAACTTGGGGATAGGACCCCGCAAGAGCCCCCTGAATGCCCTGCACCTATTCACTCTCATAGGTGATATTTGCAAATGCATACATCGTATAAACATCTGATCTATAAAAACTAGACTTTGTGTCACTTAGTGACTACTACCCAAGTATATCCCAGACTAAGCATAATCAAATGACACCAAACTTAGAACCCTAACATGTGGATAGGACCCCGCAAGAGCCACCCTAAATATACTGCCCCTATCCACTCTCATAGGTGATGCATACATTATATAAGCACATGTCCTACAAAAACTAGCCTTTGTGTCACTTAGTGACTACTACTACTATACCCCATACTGAGCATAATCAAATGACACCAAAGTTAAGACCCTAACTTGGGGATAGGAACCCGCAAAATCCCCCTAAATGCACTGCCCCATTCACTCTCTTAGGTGATAATGGCAAACACTTACATTGTATAAACATCTGACCTAAAAAAACTAGGCTTTGAGTCACTTAGTACCTACTACCCAAGTATACCCCAGAATGAGCACAATCAAAAGACACCAAAGTTAGGACTCTAACTTGGGTATAGGACCCCTCAAGAACCCCCTGAATGCACTGCCCCTATCAACTCTCTTAGGTGATAATGCAAATACATACATTGTATAAACACCTGCCCTATAAAAACAAGGCTTGGCAATATATGATGGCAGTTCTCGAATATATGGGATTCGGTAGTAAATTTAGGGGGGCAATCAAAAATATATACACAAATCCAGTAGCAACAATTAGGGCAGCGGGATATCAGTCTCGACCTATCAATATATTGAATGGAACTCGTCAAGGATGTCCGTTATCTCCACTTTTATTTGCGTTGTGCATAGAACCTTTGGCGTCTTGTATTCGCAACTCTAAGGATATCCATGGGGTTAAATTAAATAAAGGGGAACAAACACTAACTTTATTTGCAGACGATATCTTGCTTACAATTACAAAACCAATGCTTTCCCTCCCTAATTTGTACCAATTATTAGAAGATTTTTCAAATGTTTCAGGTTTCAAAATAAATTCGGATAAATGCGAAGCACTCCCTCTATCATTACCAACACACACACAAAAGTTGATAGAAGCGAACTTTGATTTTAAATGGGTTAATCATTCCCTAAAATATCTAGGCATACAAATCACAAACACCATAGAAACATTGTATAAAGCAAACTACATCCCAATTTACAAAACTATAAGAAGAGATATATTGAAATGGAAGAAAGGGAACTTTTCTTGGTATGGCAGATTATCGGCCATTAAAATGAATGTCCTACCAAGACTGTTATATCTATTTAGAGCTTTACCTATTAAAATCCCAATAAAAGAGCTTGAAGAACTACAATCTGAAATTATTAAATTTATAAGAGGACATAAAACAGCTAGAATAGCTGCTCATATTTTAAAACAACACAAGCTATTGGGAGGTGTAGGAGTCCCTAATCTTAGAGATTATTATCATGCTGCCAGACTGGCACAAAATGCTCTTTTATGTAAAGATTGCCAGGGGATGACATGGCCAGGTATTGATGTGTAGTGTGATAGGAGCGCCTAAAGGTGGATTCCTGCTGCTAAAAAAGTTCTTCCCTCAAAGAGAACTAAATGGTGGATAAGAAGAAAAAATGGGGTTTATTTAGCAGCGCTAAAAAAAGCTAGGAAATGATGATACCAATCTAATTTATGTTTTATACAATCTATTTTATTTAAAAATTCTTATAACACATAAAAACAACAGCAAATGCTTTTCCTAATTAATAAAGGGACGTCTCCCTTATACAACACTTATAAAAACAGACTAGAACCATATAATCCTAGAATTTCAGGTATAAAGGAATTAATTCTATAGATAACATATGGCAAGCAACAAATTTCTAAGATAAATGGTGAATTAAATATTTAAAAGGCACAAATGTATCAATCCTAATAGCTTTACAGTTCTTCAGTAACAAATTCAGTTATAAAGTTACACAGTTACTTTCCTTGGACATATAATTGGCTCAGGTGTGCTGGATAGTTAAAAAGGCAAAAAACAGCCAATATTCTGATTTAGGTGCCAAAGCAATCGTGGTTAATGGAAATGGTTAATTTAACAGATGAATACCTTGATGTCTTTAAAGTTCAGTTTGCGTGTTTTAAAAAACGTAGTGCAAATTAGTGTAGAGGTACCTTAATCTGTCCTGGTTGCAACCGCTGATTATCTTCACTGTGAGGGATTCACAGACTGTTTGTTCCTGGTGCTTCTGATAAGTCACCTGACCTTCTCTTTGATTCAGAGGTCAGGGGTGATGATCCGTTCTGGTGATGTAGTTATCCTTTTTTTTGTTTTCCTTTCTTCTTATAGCCCAAATATTGTTTTCATCTGGGTTCCCTCAGACTTCTTAAGGTTTGAAGAAATCTTTGGTCAGTGTTTAGCAGTAACACCGTATTCCCTGAAGTTACCAAAGGTAGATTTTAACTTGCAGGGTCAGGAGAAAAGTTTAAAGTTGCAGGGTCACACAGCTTTGTGACAGTAGTAAATGAAGTTTAGTAGAGTGTAGCAGGTCCCATTCAACGCGTTTCACCCTTCTGGGCTTTATCAAGAATGCTTATCCTGCTCGCTTCTGGCTTTTTAAAGGTATGAATGTGTTTTGATTGGTTCCTTCATTTCCTTTTGATTTCTATCAACACCTGTGTGGCTTCCAATGTAAAGGTGGACTTTATTTAAGTTGGTAATGATTGTTTCTGTGTTGTTATTTAGTTACATGATACACAAGGAAGAGAACTTATCATTTCTGCTTTATTAGCATTCACACAATTCAACTTATATATTTCAATTCTAAAGTGCCTTTATTAGATAATATACATTTAGATCGTGCAAACTTAAAATTACCTAAACTGAAACGAAAATATAAGAATCAGAATTACCATTCCCATATCTAGAATTATTGTAAGTGGGTAAAAATTAATGATATATATATATTCCTTTTCAACAAAGGATAGTAAGTTCAACAATTTATAAATTTGTAACAATTTAAAAATGGACGAAACGAAAATATAAGAATCAGAATCATCATTCCCATATCTAGAATTATTGTTAGTGGGTAAATGTTAACGATATATACATATTCCTTTTCAACAAAGGATAGTAAGTTCAACAATTTATACATTTGTAACAATTTAAAAATGGACGAAATGAAAATATAAGAATCAGAATCATCATTCCCATATCTAGAATTATTGTTAGTGGGTAGAAATTAACGATATATACATATTCCTTTTCAACAAAGGATAGTAAGTTCAACAATTTATAAATTTGTAACAATTTAAAAATGGACGAAACGAAAATATAAGAATCAGAATCATCATTCCCATATCTAGAATTATTGTTAGTGGGTAAAAATTAACGATATATACATATTCCTTTTCAACAAAGGATAGTAAGTTCAACAATTTATAAATTAACAATTTAAAAATGGATGTACAATTAAATCAGAAATTATCAATCCCATAACTAGAGTTATTGCTAGTGGGTAAAAATATGGCTTATTCAATTAATTTATTTATTTTAGGGGGATAAAAATTCCTTTTTAATTACTAGAAAAATGAATTTATATAGGGCTTGTACTATCTTTGCCCAAGATAAATTGAAATGTTATTGCTTATTTAATGTATGTGAGTATTTTCTATATAAGTGGCTGATTTAACCTGGAAAATGTTCGCATATTGTAAGAGACTTTTATAAGAAGGGTGAAATGTCTATCTCAGAGTTCAAGCCTCCAGGTTGGAGGGTATTCATTAGGTATATAATTTCAGCTTCTGCCTTTAGGAGTTTATTTTCCCAGTTTCCCCCTCTCCAGTCGGGGTGAACTTTTTTAATTCCCCAATATTTAAAATCTTTAAGGTTGTTGTTGTGTACTTCCCTAAAGTGGCGATAGATATAAGGGTCAAGGTTACCCCTATCTATGCAAGAGAGGTGCTCCCTTATCCTTTCACGGAGCATTCTGGTTGTTTCTCCTATGTAAATTTTTTTACATGAACATTGAATGGCGTAAATAACGCCTTTATCTTGACATCTAATTGTGTCTCTTATTTTGAAAGTAAAGTTTCCACTTTTTGATTTTAAAATCTTTTGTTTACTACTAAATTTACAGGCCCGGCATCTAAAACAGGGGAAAAAACCATTTAAAGGATTTCCGTCTAGGCACCTTTGAGTGTCTTTCTTCTTTTAGCCACCCTAAATATACTGCCCCTATCCACTCTCATAGGTGATGCATACATTATATAAGCACATGTCCTACAAAAACTAGCCTTTGTGTCACTTAGTGACTACTACTACTATACCCCATACTGAGCATAATCAAATGACACCAAAGTTAAGACCCTAACTTGGGGATAGGAACCCGCAAAATCCCCCTAAATGCACTGCCCCATTCACTCTCTTAGGTGATAATGGCAAACACTTACATTGTATAAACATCTGACCTAAAAAAACTAGGCTTTGAGTCACTTAGTACCTACTACCCAAGTATACCCCAGAATGAGCACAATCAAAAGACACCAAAGTTAGGACTCTAACTTGGGTATAGGACCCCTCAAGAACCCCCTGAATGCACTGCCCCTATCAACTCTCTTAGGTGATAATGCAAATACATACATTGTATAAACACCTGCCCTATAAAAACAAGGCTTGGCAATATATGATGGCAGTTCTCGAATATATGGGATTCGGTAGTAAATTTAGGGGGGCAATCAAAAATATATACACAAATCCAGTAGCAACAATTAGGGCAGCGGGATATCAGTCTCGACCTATCAATATATTGAATGGAACTCGTCAAGGATGTCCGTTATCTCCACTTTTATTTGCGTTGTGCATAGAACCTTTGGCGTCTTGTATTCGCAACTCTAAGGATATCCATGGGGTTAAATTAAATAAAGGGGAACAAACACTAACTTTATTTGCAGACGATATCTTGCTTACAATTACAAAACCAATGCTTTCCCTCCCTAATTTGTACCAATTATTAGAAGATTTTTCAAATGTTTCAGGTTTCAAAATAAATTCGGATAAATGCGAAGCACTCCCTCTATCATTACCAACACACACACAAAAGTTGATAGAAGCGAACTTTGATTTTAAATGGGTTAATCATTCCCTAAAATATCTAGGCATACAAATCACAAACACCATAGAAACATTGTATAAAGCAAACTACATCCCAATTTACAAAACTATAAGAAGAGATATATTGAAATGGAAGAAAGGGAACTTTTCTTGGTATGGCAGATTATCGGCCATTAAAATGAATGTCCTACCAAGACTGTTATATCTATTTAGAGCTTTACCTATTAAAATCCCAATAAAAGAGCTTGAAGAACTACAATCTGAAATTATTAAATTTATAAGAGGACATAAAACAGCTAGAATAGCTGCTCATATTTTAAAACAACACAAGCTATTGGGAGGTGTAGGAGTCCCTAATCTTAGAGATTATTATCATGCTGCCAGACTGGCACAAAATGCTCTTTTATGTAAAGATTGCCAGGGGATGACATGGCCAGGTATTGAAGCAGATATTGGAAGACTAAGCACTCCGGGAGATATATTATGGAAACCCTCAGATCCAAAAGACCAGAGGATAATTAAACTAAAAACTACAGAAGATTCTAAGCTTATGTGGAGGTCACTAACACATACATTGAAATTACTCTCGCCACACACTATTATAATACCTCTAAGTACACTACTCCCAAAAGAATTTAAAAAACAAATAGATAAGTGGGGAAATAAAGGCCTCTATAGGGTAGCTGATTTCCTAGACAATGGGAAGTTGTTGACATTTACACAATTAAGAGATAAAATACACCCAAATACATTGCACTGGTTTTTATATCTCCAAATTTCCCATGCTATAAATATAGACTAGGCAGCATCCCAGCCTGCCCAAAAACTGCTCTGGAACAAATGATAATGACACCCGGTAGAAATAAAAAAATGATTACACGCTTATACTTAGCAATTCAAGAAGCAAATAGTTCAGCAAAATTGGTAATTTATGACAAATGGGAACAAGATTTAGCTATAACCTATGATAGAGAAGATTGGAGCCAGATTTTCTCCTCAATGAGGAGAAGTTTAATTGGGGCAGACCTTATCGAAAACTCAATAAAAACCTCATATAGATGGTACCTTACACCACTGAAATCCTCACATTACACCACACAGGGTAGTAGATTATGTTATCGGGGATGTAATGGGATAGGGACCTATTTTCACATGTGGTGGGAGTGTCCAAAGATACAACCTACATGGGACAAGCTTTCTCAACTATTTAAGGTGATTCTAGACGACTCCTTTACATTATCAGCCTCACAGGCCTTACTACATATCCCCCAGGAGTCAATGAACTCAATTACTAATAGATGGGTTAATATTATATGTACAGCAACCAGAATATGTATAGCTAGAAAATGGAAAGTGGGGGCTCCAGAATGGGGTGAGGTAATGATCAAAATTGAAGATGTTTATAATATGCTAAAATCAGCTGCATGGATACAAGGGACATCTGAGAGATTCCAAAACATGTGGATACACTGGATTTTAAATAAACAGAAATATGTAGGTACATACAGATCAACACTAAGTAACCAATAAGGCTTTTTTAGGGCAATTAAATTGGAGAGAATAGGAACTTTCTTAAATATAGATATAGCGTTCTAAAGAAATCTACAACATTGTCACTGCTCGACGGGAAAAGTTTAAAGTTAAAGGTTTTTCTTTGTATACAGTTATGAAGTTTAGGTTTAGGGAAATGGGATAAGAGGGGAGGGGGTGGAGAGGGAGTTAGGGAAGGGGGGAGAAAAATTGATGAAAATGATATAAACAGGGAGCTGAAAACTTTAATTGTTTTAAGAATACTAGGACATTGTAACCCAGCACACTGTTTTATTATGTTGTATTTGATGTGATCCATGACAATAAAAATTATTTCAACTAAAAACAAGGCTTTATGTCACTTAAAGACTACTACCAAAATGTACGGAATCTTTATATTCCTCTTTTCTCCTCTGTAGCATCCTTGTGGAGAGGTCAGCATAAAATTGCAGCACCATGCCCCAAAATCTCACCGGTTGTTCTTTTTCAAGAGGCAGTCATTAATCCTTCTTTCTCATGGAAATTTTTAAACTTGATAATAATATCTCTGGGAGGGGCAGTATCTGGTGGTTTCGGTCTGAGTGCCCTGTGCGCTCTAAACCATTGTATGTTTGCCGCTTCAGGGTTATCTATGAGATGTGAGAATAGTGAGGAGAGGTATACTGGAAATTATTTTGGAAGTACGGATTCTGGAACTCCACGGATCCTGACATTCTTTCTCTTACCTCTATTCTCAAGATCCTCAATCTTGTCTTGTAGAGAGTGAAGTAGATCTGTTTGGTGGTCAATTGTATTTTGCATGGATGAGATATCTTCACGTATAAGATTTTCATTATCTACCAGGGCTTCAACACGAAAGCCCAACGCATTTAAGTCTTGCTTAAGATCTTGTAGTTCCTCTCATAGACATGTCCTTACAATATTAGCTATATCCTGCGTGGAGGCAAGTGAGGATAAGATATGGGTAGGCAACTGAGTATATTCTTCCACTTCTGATGTTGCGGGTTCTCGTAGCATATCTGTTTGCTTTGGGGAATTATGACACATATTAGTATGTTCTTGTGTGTTGTGTTCAGCAGAGCTAAAGTAAGAGTTCACAGTTTGACCTTTAGTTATTTATGAACATAGAGTTTTTATAGGCTTAACACTCTTTTTGGTAGCCATTTTAAGGAAAAAAGAGATATAAATAGTCAATTGAGCTGTTGTCTCTGAAAGTCTATCAGATGGATTGCCTATTATAATACCGTTAGATATAACAGGATAAAGCATGTAAAGTTATTCATTTAAGTCGTAGTAGGAAGGTAGCACCAATTGTGAAACTCTTTTGGCTAGATCACGAGTTTTGTCGGTAAGGCTGTGCGGTGCTAACGCTCCTTTTTTTCTTACCGCTCCCTTTAAACAACACTGGTATTACAAGTTTTCTGCAAGCTGCCGTTAGCCTCAGAAAAGTGAGCGTTGAGCAAAATTTAGCTCCACATCTCACCTCGATACCAGCGTTGCTTAAATCAGCGGTAAGCTGGCTAAACGTGCTAGTGCACGATTTCCCCATAGGAAACAATGGGGCTGAGCTGGGTGAAAAAAAACCTAACACCTGCAAAAAAGCAGCGTTCAGCTCCTAACGCAGTCTCATTGTTTCCTATGGGGAAATAAAAGTTATGTCTACACCTAACACCCTAACATGAATCCCGAGTCTAAACACCCCTAATCTTACACTTATTAACCCCTAATATGCCGCCCCCGACATCGCTGACACCTACATTATACTTATAAACCCCTAATCTGCTGCCCCCAACATCGCTGACGCCTACATTATATTTATTAACCCCTAATCTGCCGCCCCCGCTATTGCTGACACCTACATTATAATTATTAACCCCTAATCTGCTGCTCCGGACACCGCCGCCACCTACATTATACTTATAAACCCCTAATCTGCTGCCCCCAACATCGCTGACACCTACATTATAGTTATTAACCCCTAATCTCCCCCCCCAACGTCGCCGCAACTATATTAAATTTATTAACCCCTAATCTGCCGCCGCCACTATAATAAAGTTATTAACCCCTAAACCTAAGTCTAACCCTAACCCCCCCTAACAAATATAATTTAAATTAAACGAAATTAATTTAACATAATTAAATAAATTAATCCTATTTAAAACTAAATACTTACCGATAAAATAAACCCTAAGCTAGCTACAACATAACTAATAGTTACATTGTAGCTAGCTTAGGGTTTATTTTTATTTTACAGGCAAGTTTGTATTTATTTTAACTAGGTAGAATAGTTATTAAATAGTTATTAACTATTTAATAACTACCTAGCTAAAATAAGTACAAAATTACCTGTAAAATAAATCCTAACCTAAGTTACAATTACACCTAACACTACACTATCATTAAACTAATTACCTAAACTACCTACAATTAATTACAATTAAATAAACTAAATTACGGGAAAAAAACACAAAATTACAGAAAATAAAAAAAGAATTACAAGAATTTTAAACTAATTACACCTAATCTAATCCCCCTAATAAAATAAAAAAGCCCCCCAAAATAAAACAAATTCCCTACCCTATATTGAATTACAAATAGCCCTTAAAAGGGCCTTTTTGCGGGGCATTGGCCCAAAGTAATCAGCTCTTTTACCTGAAAAAAAATATATATACAATACCCCCCCCAACATTACAACCCACCACCCACACACCCCTACTCTAAAATCCACCCATTCCCCCCTTAAAAAAACCTAACACTAACCCCCTGAAGATCACCCTACCTTGAGCCGTCTTCACCCAGCCGGGCACAAGTGGTCCTCGTACGGCAAAAGAGCTTTTTTATTTTATTAGGGGGATTAGATTAGGTGTAATTAGTTTAAAATTCTTGTAATTCTTTTTTTATTTTCTGTAATTTAGTGGGGGGGGGGGGTCCGTAATTTAGTTTATTTAATTTAATTGTAATTAATTGTAGGTAGTTTAGGTAATTAGTTTAATGATAGTGTAGTGTTAGGTGTTAGTGTAACTTAGGTTAGGTTTTATTTTACAGGTAACTTTGTATTTATTTTAGCTAGGTAGTTATTAAATAGTTAATAACTATTTAATAACTATTCTACCTAGTTAAAATAAATACAAAGTTGCCTGTAAAATAAAAATAAATCCTAACATAGCTACAATGTAACTATTAGTTATATTGTAGCTAGCTTAGGGTTTATTTTATCGGTAAGTATTTAGTTTTAAATAGGATTAATTTATTTAATTATGTTAAATGAATTTCGTTTAATTTAAATTATATTTAAGTTGGGGGGGTTAGACTTAGAGTTAGGGGGCAGCAGATTAGGGGTTCATAGGTATAATGTAGGTGGCGGCGATGTCCGGTCGGCAGATTAGGGATTAAAAAAAAATATTTTAGTGTTTGCGATGTGAAGGGGCCTCGGTTTAGGGGTTAATAGGTAGTTTATGGGTGTTAGTGTACTTTTTAGCACTTTAGATAAGAGCTTTATGTTCCGGCGTTAGCCCATAAAACTCTTAACTACTGACTTTCAAATGCGGTAGGAGTCTTGCCAGGAGAGGGTGTACCGCTCACTTCTTCCAAGACTCGTAATACCAGCATTAGACAAATCCCATTAAAAAGATAGGATACACAATTGACGTAAGGGGATTTGCGGTAGCCTCGAGTCGCGGAAGAAAAGTGAGCAGTACACCTGTACCTGCCAGACTCGTAATACCAGCGGGCGTTAAAAAGCAGAGTTGGGACCTCTCAACGCTGCTTTTTATGGCCAACGCAAGACTCGTGATCTAGCCGTTTCTCTTTATCTGATGATATGTAATAGTTACACTCCAAAAACACAGCTGATAATGTATTAAAACTTAAACCCTGCTGCTGCAAATTGTTTCATATAGTATAGTGCTGGGAAGTATGTTTTGTCTTCTAAAGTCTCTGTGTAGAACAGATTTCCACCTTAAAAATGGTAGTTCAAATACTGCACTATATATAAGCAGTTGTTTAAAAATATTTTCCAGGGGGCGGAGCTGGCCACTGAGCTGACTAGACGTGTGGGTGCTGAGCTCCTGAATCTAATCAATAAATAGAGCTATACTAGGTGTTATTCCCCAGAATTAAAGATTATCTACCTGGTGTCTTTTGAGGTGGGCACTATATTTCTGCAAGGTGACCTGCTTTACCTATCCTACCTGAACTAAACGACATCCAAGAGTGGATTGACTGCGGTGCTGTGAGCGGGGCCTTCTGCGGTGGAGGAGTGATCAGGCTGACTTTGGCTTCTTCCCGGAGGGTTGGGGATCCACTCCGGGCCTCCCAGCTATCACTCAGGCCTGCTCAGACCTCTTTCATAGCCTGCTTGACCCTACCGCTGCCCCAGAAGACAAAGACTGCCGCCAGCGGATCCTAAACTTTACTTCCACCTGAGGCTGAAGCTGCCCCTTTGCTCCGGAGGGTCGGGGCTCCGCTCCGGAGTGCCTGCTACTGCAAACCAACAGCCTCCACTTGCTGCCAGCTGCCGCCACCCAACACCGCTCCGGAGGGTCGGGCATCCGCTCCGGAGCGCGCTACCGCCAATACCTGCTGATCCTGAGAGGCTGTCTTCTACCCGGACGGCTTATTTAGGTGTATCCAGAGGCCTTAACGATCCCGGAGGGGTAAACAGCAGAGGCGGACCACTTACCTCCCATCACTCTTCACATAGCGGCCAGTGCTGGGGAACTGATCAGACCAGCTGGGACATAAAAACTCAGGGAAAACTTGGCCAGGTCTCCCTGCTGCGCAGTCTGTGTGAAAGGGCGCGAACATCCGCCATCTTGGGCCTGAGGGTCCTTCACCTTTGCACCAGCCTGGGAGCAGCGACAAGTTGAGGAAGAGATTCCTACGTTTGAGCCCTCATATCAACATTTGCTCAGCTCCTCATCGCAGAATACCATCCCATAGACCGGGTAAGAACCTGTCAGTTTACCTGGCACTCCTAGTTACTACCCCTGACACTGGTGCGTAGACTGTGCACATTTATCATTCTACTCATAAGACTCTTGCTGGCAAATATATAAAGCTGCTAAACTTCTCTATATGCCTAAGTGTTTGGGGTACTTTTAACCCTGCTGCTGGAGCTAGACTGTGTCCTCTTAGCATTTTGTGATTATAGTAACCCGCTCCATCTCCTTAGGACCTCTGGGGACTTTTTACAATAAGGGACAACATTTAAAAATCTTCTGAATGCCCTCTGAATAAACACCTACATACATAGGCCCACTGCCAGGGGTCCAGCCCCCGAATTGCTAGGATAAGTGGTCATACCTTCTCCCCTCCTCACGGGGATTACATCAGAACCTGAATTCATCTTTCCGGACAGGGGAATTAATTCAACACCTGAGAGAGACTGCTAGCCCTTACACCATCTGCCCTTGATATTTGTGACCTACTCACAACACTGGTTTGCGGTGAGGTCTGTTGAGGGAACACAACTCTACAGGGGGTGCTGGATGCCTAAATATATGGCCTACAGCAAGGTGCTATATAAAACTGGTTAAATCATTTTTGCCTCAGATGGTTTGAAGGCTGCGTTACATCAGTGTTGATCTGTGGCTCTCACCCAGCATTATCCTATACTACAGACCCTAGGCCTAAGCCATTATACTGGAGGTGAGGTAGACTCTCACATATAATAATAGTTGGGACTTGCTGGACTTAACTTTCAGGAACCATCAGTTTGGGAGATTTTTCTGTGTTCAAAGCTGCTGCGTCAGCATAAGTGTCTTTGAGCCCTGAGCTCAAAGTGGAGTGTCATTTTGATTCTCTCTTTGAAAAGTGCTTGTTTAATGTTTTTTGCTATTTACTATATATCCTACACTGTGTTTACAGGGGTATTTCTACAAGTCTCGGCGATTGGGACTGGCTGCCTTGGTCCCCCTCGCGCTTCCCCCTTTCCGGCCCAGCTTGTCTGGGTTGGTCACTTCCACTCTCCTTTTCCCTTTCCTCCTGGTCGTATCCCCCCTCTCTGAGGCGCGTGGGGGCTCTTGGGAGCCGCCACAATCACCAGCACACGGTCCACTTGTTGGGCCTTCTCTATCATTAATGTAAGGGTTTAATATCATGTACCAGGTGTAATTCAAGCCGAGGGCTGTGCTAGCCCGCTCTTACAGTGTAACATTTATCGCCAATGCTCTAACTAAGTGTTGAAGCTTAACTTATGTGACAATCTAGATATCCTTTCTGTCTATGTGATTAGTCCAGTGGTCTAACGACTCATCTGTGTATAAGTGGTCAGGGTGGGCTCCGATTATACCCTACCGATCCATTCCTTGGTCTCCCTACATTGCCAAACATGTCGCACTCTGCTAGAAAAAATACCTGAGCGGCCTCAAAACAGACTGTTCTTGACCATTTCTCTCAGCCACGCAAGATGCCTACCTCAGTAAACAAGGACATTAGCGATCCCGAATCGCAAGATGAGGGTTCCCAGTAAAGCTCTCAGTCAGTCGCCCATCTCAATCATTACATTACCGAAAGTACCCTACAGAAACTCCTTACGGCTCAGACCAAATCTATCACCACTGAGATCCAGAGAAGTTCAGCTGAACTTAAAAAAGAAATTTTGGAAATAGGCGATAGAGTTGACTCACTCGAACAACAACAAGATGATTTGGCTACTGACAACTCGAACCTTCTAGCCTATGCGGAAAATCTGGCCGAACAAATCTCCCAACTTGAGCTAAAACTAGCAGATATGGAGGATAGGGCTAGGAGGAACAATATCAGGTTCAGAGGCATCCCAGAGACGGTTACCACAGGTGGCTTACAGGAGTACCTCATCTCTTTGTTCACCGCATTCTTGGGCCCGTTGGAGGGCAACATGCATGCTATGGAAAGGGCCCACAGGGCTCTCAGGCCACGTTCAGTATCATCAGACAAGCCGAGAGACGTGGTCGTCTGCTTCCACCACTTTACCTTTAAAGATAGGTTGATGCAAGCAGCATACAGCAAACCCACTCTACCTGATAATTTTAAGGATATCCAACTCTTACCCGACCACTCCTCACATACTTTGCAACAGCGAAAGCTCTATGCCCCAATTACCACTCAACTGAGGAAAGCAGGGATCAAATATAGGTGGGGATTCCCCACTAAATTGATTGTGACCAAGGACAACCAAACCCACACAATCTCCTCACCCTCTATGGGGGGCACTCTATTATCCAACTGGGGCCTCCAAACCGCCCCTGACAACCAGCAAGAGGTCTGCTCCAGATTGCGGGTCACAGCCCCAGAGTGGTCCATTAAAGAACAGAGGCCGAAACGACCAAAACTCAACCCCCCTGACCATATTCTGAGGCCTCAAGCCTCACCCACCTGAGGATGTTGAACTACACTTAAATATCAATGTCACTTTCATGCACTGTTATTCGTTTATCTGTTTAATGTTTTTGTAACTAGCTCTAGTTAGAGTTCGAGTATTTATATGTTTACTTGGTTACTTTGTTTCTTTCTTGCAGAAGAGCGGGGCTACTTGCACTAGTCCCTCTACCTCTCAGGCAAGGTTCACTCCCCCCCAATTTCTGGTGTCCATCCCAGGGCCCCACATAGGTGGACTATTTCCACTTGCTTCCCCCTATCCCCCATCCCCCCTGCCCAATCTTTGATCCCTATCCTCCCCTCCACCCTCGTACAAGATTCCTAAATGGCCTCCCTCAGGTTCCTCACCCATAATGTTAGAGGCCTTAATACTGTGGGCAAGAGATGCCTCCTGTCCCGCTCCCTGCGCCATCATGGGGCGGATGTAGCCTTCCTCCAGGAGACGCACCTGTTAGCGGACTCCCCCCCCTCTCCACACATCTAGGGATTACCCAGTATTCGAGGCGTCTTCCTTCACTAATAAAGCCAGAGGAGTAGCCATCCTAATACACAAAAGAGTGGCTTATGAGCCCCTCTTCATATTCAGAGACCCTCAGGCCAGATACCTCATTCTTATTTGTAATCTAGACCACGTCACATATACTCTGGTCTCGTTCTATCTCCCGAACTCGCTCCAACCTAGGTACCTCAGGAAAGTTCTCCTACATGTTGATAAAGTTAAACAGGGCAGGGTAATCCTTGCAGGTGATCTAAATATGGTGTGGGATGGGAAGATAGATAGAAAAACTAGCCCTTCTAAGAGACTCCCCTCCAGCCATGACCCCACCTGTCGTAGATTCAGGGAACTTATGTGCCAGTTTACTTACTTTGATATTTGGAGGTCCCTACACCCTCTAGACAAGGACTTTACCCACTTCTCCCACCCACACGCTACATACTCTAGGTTAGACTATTTTTTCTGCCACCCCACAGACCTGGATCTGATCCGCTCCGCGAGCATACATTCCTGCCCGTGGTCGGATCATGACCTTGTCACCCTAGACATAGACTCCAGCCACACTACTATGGCCAGAGCCCCTTGGAGGCTGCCGCACCATCTCCTTTCGGATGTCCCATTTAGGGAGGAGATCAGGAAGGAGATCCGCTTCACCCTCCAGACTAATGATACCCCAGATGTTAGCGAGAACACAATATGGGGAGCGTTTAAGGCTACCCTCCGAGGCCTCTTCATCCGCAAGCAGGCTCACCTCAGGAAGCAGGCAGGCCTCTCCCTATCCCAGGCACATTGTAGACTGCGGGTTCTTGAAACCCAACGACGGACCTCAGATCCTGTAGCCCACAAATCTGAGGTGGAAGATATTAGGCGGCACATCTGCCAGCTGGAATTCCATAGGACGCAATCTAATCTCCTCCGTTTAAAACACCTCCTGTACTCCAAAGGCAATAAAGCAGACTCTTTACTTGCCAACAAAATTAGGCAACGTACGGGTGCCTCCCGCATCCACGAAATCAAACAGGGCACACAATCTTTTAGACTCCCCTCCCAAATTGGCCGACAGTTCAATAAGTTTTATTCCGAACTCTACAATATAGGCAACGCGGCGACACCCGGGAAAGCCCCCTCGGAACACATAAGTTCATTCCTCCAATCCCTAAAACTCCCCACACTTGACAAAACTCATATAGAGTGTATTGACACCCCGATCACTAGCCAAGAGGTTAAGCTGGTCATTAAAAAGCTGAAGTCCCTTAAAGCCCCCGGGCCGGACGGCTTTACGGCTATTTTTTACAAGACGTACCTGGAAGAACTATGCTTACCAGATTCTTTAAAAAGGCAATGTCCACAGGGAAATTTGATAGGGAATTTCTGGAGGCCTCCATCATTACTATCCCTAAACCCAATAAAGACCCAACCCTCTGCGCTAATTACCGACCCATTTCGCTCATCAATAATGATGTTAAGATTTACGCCAAAATCTTAGCTAACCGGATAGCAAAACTGCTCCCAGCACTTATTGACCCGGATCAAGTTGGTTTTATTCCAGGGAGAGAGGGCCCGGACAACACCAGGAGGCTCCTTGACATCCTCCTAGAAGCCAAGAGACTTGATAGGCCACTTGCGGTGCTTTCTCTTGATGCTGAGAAGGCCTTTGACCACGTCAGATGGGAGTACCTCTGGCGGGTCCTAGAGAACTTCCAGTTCCCCACGCAAATTATACTTGCAATTAAGGCCTTATATTCCTCCCCAGTAGCCTCAGTAAGAGGATTGGGGTTTGACCCCACCCCCTTCTCTATTTCCAATGGCACCCGACAGGGTTGCCCCCTCTCCCCGATTCTGTTTGCACTAGACATGGAACCTTTGGCCGCGGCTATTAGGGCAGATAAAGAGATTTCGGGAATTACCCTACACGGTACGGTCCACAAAGTGGCCCTATTTGCCGATGATACTACTCTGTTCCTTTCCAGACCCTTGAGAGAGATCCCGAGACTCCTGTCCCTCCTCGAGACATTTAGTACCATGTCGTACTATAAATTAAACCACTCAAAATCAGAATTATTCACATCTGGGTTCTCTGAGGAGGTCTCCAGAAGCCTATGCGAAAAATACAAGTTTATCCCTAGTCATAAGTTTATCTCTCACCTTGGTGTTAAACTGTCCAACTCTCTCCCCCAAATTATTGAAGATAACTTCAAACCCCTTTTGGCCGAGCTTCGGTCCCTGCCTTTGATGGAACTTCAAATGTGTCTCTTGGTTAGGCTGCATAGCGGCCCTAAAAATGAGCTACCTTCCTAAATTTACATATGCCCTTCGCTGTCTCCCAATCAGGGTGCCCAGAACCTCTCTTATACAGTTCCAGAGCGCTTGTACTAAATACATTTGGCAGGGTAAGCCCCCTAGAGTTGTCCATAACATCCTACAATACCCTAGAATGCATGGTGGTGTTGCTTCCCCCTCTATTTTTAGGTATGCAGATGCCGCTATGCTCACCCACATCTCCCAATGGGGAGTTAAGGGGTCAGATTGCAAATGGAGGACAATCGAACAAGCCTCCCTACCACACAATCTTGCCCTGAGGGACCTAATATGGACGCCACCACACTGTAGAAGTACCCTAGGCGCCACTAACCCGATTATTCGGGAATGCCTGTCCGCCTGGGACCGTCTACGACATAACCCTAGGGTAGCCCCCCACCCGTCCCCAATCACTTCCATAGCCGGCCTCTTGTCAGGTCTACCTGATTCACACCCGATTGCTTGGGCTAGGCTGGGTGTCACGAGAATGGTGGACCTTTGGTCTACCTCGCCTCAAATAACCTTCTCCTGCTTTAACCAACTTGATATCTCCCCGTCCACACCACCGTATATGAAGTTTGAATACTTAAGGGTTATTAGCCTCCTGTCACGGTGGGGTTTCAAACCCTCTTTGCCTCGGCAGCTTACCATTTGGGAAGCTTGATGGCAACAGGGGCTCAGGCTGGGCAAACCAATATCCTTACACTACACCCTTATGGAGGGTGCTGTCCCAGCTGATAAAGCCCAACATATTCTAAAATGGGAACGGAAGTTAGACTTTGCGAAACCCCTCACAGAGTGGCAACGCACGCTCTTATTGACGTAAAAAAACCCTCCATTGCATTACCATCCTTGAAATCTACATAAAGGTACTCACACATTGGTACTATGTCCCAGCTAGACTCGCAAACATTTTTCCTGGAGCCTCCCCCACCTGTTGGAGAGACTGCTCACATATAGGGGACATGATCCACATCTGGTGGAGCTGCCCCAGACTCAAACCTATCTGGAACAAATGCTTCTCTACACTAACCAGCTTAGGTATCAACCTACCTAGAACACCCGAGACGGCTCTATTCCACTTAGGCACATGTAAACTGCCCAAACATTATGGTTCCCTTAGTGTTTACCTTTTGTCGGCAGTTAAACTTAATATAGCGAGATCTTGGAAAATATCCCTCCCCCCAGCCTGGTCGGAAATTGTATCCACTATGGCTTACATATACTCCATGGAGAAGAGCATTTATTATGCCTCTGGTAGGTCTGATTTTTTCGAACTAGTCTGGTCCGATTGGAAAAGCAGGTTTAACACTCTCTGGCTCCCCAGTTTTGACACCTAGGTGAAAGTACACCCCCAATCACTTTGGTAGAACTCCTGGCCTTACCCATGTATATCTGAACTGGCTCCTTCCATGACCCTCCCCCTCCCCCTAAAGGCCTCCTAGCATACTCCTCTCCCTTTCCCCCCTCCCCCCTTCTCCACCTCCCTCTCGACGTTACTTTACGTCCTTTTGGAATACCGTTATCCCTCTTTATTAGGTATTAACGTCATGACTGTATTGCTTACTTTTTTTGTTCTGATGTATTTGCATTAGATGTACGATTGTCTCGTACAGTTGCTGTATCTCTTACTCTCTTGTTACAAAAAACTAATAAAAATAAAAAAAAATATTTTCCAAAGTGTGGATGCACTTGGTTTGCTGTTATAGCAGTCTGATATTTTAGCAGTTTTTGCCAAGAGGTAGATTTACCTCTTGGTTAATCCATCCTGTATCTGCAGCTTGTACTATATATGGGATGTGGCAATGTATTTCCCCAATAATGGAGTGTACTTTTAGTAATTTGTCGATTGAGCAGAGGGAATATGGTGGAGTCACATCAATAAAGCCTGTGAGCCTTGTTATTTTAATCTCACAATATTCCTGTGGTCGCGTACCTGATGCGCCTTGTAACTGCACCACGCGATATGTAATATGGCAACCAGATCAGACTGGTTATTGTGTTCTGTACCTCCCGTTGATCTAGGTGACTCAGGGTTCTATCTTCCGATGTGGACAGCTTCACAGTTTATTGAGCGTGAGTCAGAGATGTATTTATGGCGGTCAGTGGTGATTTAATCTCCAGTTCTTGCTGTCCCAACATCGGAGCTTTGGTCTTAAGCAGCCATCATGGATGTGGCTAGCTCCGCCCCTAGACCTATTTGTATGTTTCATCTGATTTAATTAATTTGTGCACATTTTTACTTATTAAAATGCCTGGAGACTTTTTTGTATTTATATATGCAGTTGTCGCACTAGGTCTGGAGTCAGCAGGTTAAGTAAGCACTAGGTATAGGAGCAGTTGGCACACTGGGTTTGAAATCACATTTAAAAAAAGAAAAATGGTTATAGCAGAAGCAGGCATACTAGGCCTGCATTCAGATCACAAAAGGACACAGGATATTGGTGCAGCTGGTACACTAGGCTTATATTTAGCAGGTCAAAAAATGGCATAGGGTATATTTGCAGTTCTGCAGTTGTCACACTAGGTCTGGAGTCAGTAAGCCACATAGGCATAGTGGGCCTGGAACGTTGGGCCTAGAGTTAGCAGTTTTCAAAGGGGCACTGTGTATAAGTGCATCTGGCAACCTAGGCCTGGAGTCAGCAGGTCACATAATTGCTTATTAAAAAAGTGTAGCTTGCACACTAGCACTGGAATCAGCAGCTCACAAAACACTACGTATAGGAACATCTGGCACACTGGCCCTGAAGTTAGCATGTCATAAAGTGGTACTAGGTGCAGCCGGCACACTGGGCATAGGTAGGGTGACCATATTGCCTCTTACACTTATGAAAAGTACATATGTCAGGGCTGTTTAAAGAAATCTTTTGAATAATGTTCCATTATAAGAACCCTGACATATGTATTTTTCATATATTACTGTATATATGTAATGTAGATGTATGAAAATAAAACAAAAAAAATGTATTGAACAAATCTCCAGGTAGAAGTATATGCAGCATGAGTTATTCAGTCTGTATTTTTCCACTGACTGGATTCTCTCTCCCCCTCCCGACCAGAGCTTGTTATGTACATTTATTACCCTGCCCGGTGCCGTGCATTCACACAGCTTAGGAATGTTAAAGAGTGGTAACGTTTGAACAGTAAACTTTTTATATAGAAAGCTTGTTAATAAAATGTATTTCAGCAACAGATTCTTAAAGGGACACTGAACCCAAATTTTTTCTTTCATGATTCAGATAGAGCATGCAATTTTAAGCAACTTTCTAATTTATTTCTATTATCAATTTTTCTTTGTTCTCTTACTATCTTGATTTATAACAAAGGCATCTCAGCTAAGGAGCCAGCAAATGTTTGGTTCAGAACCATGGACAGCACTAGTTTATTGGTGCTGTCCAATCAGCAAGGACAACCCAGGTTGTTCACCAAAAATGGGCCGGCATCTAAATTTACATTCTTGCGTTTCAAATAAACATACCAAGAGAATGAAGTAAATTTGATAATAGGAGTAAATTAGAAAGTTGCTTAAAATTGCAGGCTCTATCTGAATAACGAAAGAAAAAATTTGGGTTCAGTGTCCCTTTAAGAAAAACTGCAGCACAAGCTCTGTCTATATAACAGTTATTAAAGGGACATTAAACCCAAAATTGTATTTTATGATTCAGACAGAGAATACAAATTTAAACAACATTCAAATTTACTTCTATTATCTAATTTGCTTCATTCTTTAGATATCCGTTGTTAAAGAAATAGCAATGCACATGGGTCAGCCAATTACACAAGGCATCTATGTGCAGCCACCAATCAGCAGCACCTGAGCCTATCTAGATATGCTTTTCAGGAAAGAATATCAAGAGATAAAAGCAAATGAGATAATAGAAGTAAATTAGAAAGTTGTTTAAAATTGTATTCTCTATCTAAATCAGGAAATAAACAATTTGGGTTTAATGTCCCTTTAAGTGCTGCAGCTGTGCTTCCTATATGCATACATTATAGGGAGATATGCCATGTGTCATGTGACTCCTGTGCTATTAAACTATGGAGTCATACATAGCTGCATTAAGCCCTGGATAAAAATTCTAATAGAAACAATTTTCTTGAAATGTTTGGGGAAAACAGAATTTATGCTTACCTGATAAATTACTTTCTCCAACGGTGTGTCCGGTCCACGGCGTCATCCTTACTTGTGGGATATTCTCCTCCCCAACAGGAAATGGCAAAGAGCCCAGCAAAGCTGGCCATATAGTCCCTCCTAGGCTCCGCCTACCCCAGTCATTCGACCGACGGACAGGAGGAAATATATATAGGAGAAACCATATGGTAACGTGGTGACTGTAGTTAGAGAAAATAATTCATCAGACCTGATTAAAAAACCAGGGCGGGCCGTGGACCGGACACACCGTTGGAGAAAGTAATTTATCAGGTAAGCATAAATTCTGTTTTCTCCAACATAGGTGTGCCGGTCCACGGCGTCATCCTTACTTGTGGGAACCAATACCAAAGCTTTAGGACACGGATGAAGGGAGGGAGCAAATCAGGTCACCTAAACGGAAGGCACCACGGCTTGCAAAACCTTTCTCCCAAAAATAGCCTCCGAAGAAGCAAAAGTATAAAATTTGGCAAAAGTGTGCAGTGAAGACCAAGTCGCTGCCTTACATATCTGGTCAACAGGAGCCTCGTTCTTGAAGGCCCATGTGGAAGCCACAGCCCTAGTGGAGTGAGCTGTGATACTTTCAGGAGGCTGCCGTCCGGCAGTCTCATAAGCCAATCTGATAATGCTTTTAAGCCAAAAGGAAAGAGAGGTAGAAGTTGCTTTTTGACCTCTCCTTTTACCAGAATAAACAACAAACAAAGAAGATGTTTGTCTGAAATCTTTAGTAGCCTCTAAATAGAATTTTAGAGCACGGACTACGACCAAATTGTGTAACAAACGTTCCTTCTTTGAAACTGGATTCGGACACAAAGAAGGTACAACTATCTCCTGGTTAATATTTTTGTTGGAAACAACCTTCGGAAGAAAACCAGGCTCAGTACACAAAACCACCTTATCTGTATGGAAAACCATATAAGGCGGAGAACACTGCAGAGCAGATAACTCAGAAACTCCTCTAGCGGAAGAAATTGCAACCAAAAACAAACTTTCCAAGATAATAACTTAATATCTATGGAATGTAAGGGTTCAAACGGAACCCCTTGAAGAACTGAAAGAACTAGATTAAGACTCCAGGGAGGAGTCAAAGGTCTGTAAACAGGCTTGATTCTAACCAGAGCCTGAACAAACGCTTGAACGTCTGGCACAGCCGCCAGCTTTTTGTGAAGTAAAACAGATAAAGCAGAGATCTGTCCCTTCAGAGAACTTGCAGATAATCCTTTCTCCAAACCTTCTTGTAGAAAGGAAAGAATCTTAAGAATTTTTATCTTGTTCCATGGGAATCCTTTAGATTCACACCAACAGATATATTTTTTCCATATTTTATGGTAAATTTTTCTAGTTACAGGCTTTCTAGCCTGAATAAGAGTATCTATTACAGAATCTGAAAACCCACGCTTTGATAAAATCAAGCGTTCAATCTCCAAGCAGTCAGTTGGAGGGGAACCAGATTCGGATGTTCGAATGGACCTTGAACAAGAAGGTCCTGTCTCAAAGGTAGCTTCCATGGTGGAGCCGATGACATATTCACCAGGTCTGCATACCAAGTCCTGCGTGGCCACGCAGGAACTATCAAAATCACCGAAGCCCTCTCCTGATTGATCCTGGCTACCAGCCTGGGAATGAGAGGAAACGGTGGGAATACATAAGCTAGGTTGAAGATCCAAGGTGCTACTATTGTATCCACTAGAGACGCCTTGGGATCCCTGGATTTGGACCCGTAACAAGGGACCTCGAAGTTCTGACGAGAGGCCATCAGATCCATGTCTGGAATGCCCCATAATTGAGTTATTTGGGCAAAGATTTCCGGATGGAGTTCCCACTCCCCCGGATGATTCTCCATCGCCAGGGAACTCCTTGTTCCCCCCTGATGGTTGATATATGCAACAGTCGTCATGTTGTCTGATTGAAACCTTATGAATTTGGCCCTTGCTAGTTGAGGCCAAGTCTTGAGAGCATTGAATATCGCTCTCAGTTCCAGAATGTTTATCGGGAGAAAAAATCCTTCCCGAGACCATAGACCCTGAGCTTTCAGGGGTTCCCAGACCGCGCCCCAGCCCACCAGACTGGCGTCGGTCGTGACAATGACCCACTCTGGTCTGCGGAAGCTCATTCCCTGTGACAGGTTGTCCAGGGTCAGCCACCAACGGAGTGAATCTCTGGTCCTTTGATCTACTTGGATCGTCGGAGACAAGTCTGAATAATCCCCATTCCACTATCTGAGCATGCACAGTTGTAATGGTCTTAGATGAATTCGTGCAAAAGGAACTATGTCCATTGCCGCAACCATCAAACCTATTACTTCCATGCACTGCGCTATGGAAGGAAGAAGAACAGAATGAAGTACTTGACAAGAGCTTAGAAGTTTTGATTTTCTGGCCTCTGTCAGAAAAATCTTCATTTCTAAGGAATCAATTATTGTTCCCAAGAAGGGAACTCTTGTTGACGGGGACAGAGAACTTTTTTCTATGTTCACTTTCCACCCGTGAGATCTGAGAAAGGCTAGGACAATGTCCGTATGAGCCCTTGCTTTTGACAGAGACGACGCTTGAATCAGGATGTCGTCCAAGTAAGGTACTACTGCAATGCCCCTTGGTCTTAGCACCGCTAGAAGGGACCCTAGTACCTTTGAAAATCCTTGAAGCAGTGGCCAATCCGAATGGAAGTGCCACAAACTGGTAATACTTGTCCAGAAAGGCGAACCTTAGGAACCGATGATGTTCCATGTGGATAGGAATATGTAGGTACGCATCCTTTAAATCCACCGTGGTCATGAAGTGACCTTCCTGGATTGTAGGAAGGATCGTTCGAATGGTTTCCATTTTGAACGATGAAACCCTTAGAAATTTGTTTAGAATCTTGAGATCTAAAATTGATCTGAATGTTCCCTCTTTTTTTTGGGAACTATAAACAGGTTGGAGTAAAACCCCATCCCTTGTTCTCCTAATGGAACAGGATGAATCACTCCCATTCTCAACAGGTCTTCTACACAATGTAAGAATGCCTGTCTTTTATTTGGTTCGAAGATAATTGAGACCTGTGGAACCTTCCCCTTGGGGGTAGTTCCCTGAATTCCAGGAGATAACCTTGAGAAACTATTTCTAGCGCCCAAGGATCCTGAACATCTCTTGCCCAAGCCTGAGCAAAGAGAGAAAGTCTGCCCCCCACCAGATCCGGTCCCGGATCGGGGGCCAACACTTCATGCTGTTTTGGTAGCAGTGGCAGGTTTCTTGGCCTGCTTACCCTTGTTCCAGCCTTGCATCGGTCTCCAGGCTGGCTTGGTTTGAGAAGTATTACCCTCTTGCTTAGAGGGTGTAGAATTTGAGGCTGGTCCGTTTCTGCGAAAGGGACGAAAATTTGGCTTATTTTTAGCCTTAAAAGACCTATCCTGAGGAAGGGCGTGTCCCTTTCCCCCAGTGATGTCTGAAATAATCTCTTTCAAGTCAGGGCCAAACAGTGTTTTACCCTTGAAAGGGATGTTAAGCAATTTGGTCTTGGAGGACACATCCGCTGACCAAGACTTTAGTCAAAGCGCTCTGCGCGCCACGATAGCAAACCCTGAATTCTTCGCCGCTAATCTAGCTAATTGCAAAGCGGCATCTAAAATAAAAGAGTTAGCCAATTTAAGTGCTTGAACTCTGTCCATAACCTCCTCATACGAAGATTCTTTATTGAGCGACTTTTCTAGTTCTTCGAACCAGAAACACGCAGCTGTAGTGACAGAAACAATGCATGAAATTGGTTGTAGAAGGTAACCTTGCTGAACAAACATCTTTTTAAGCAAACCCTCTAATTTTTTATCCATAGGATCTTTGAAAACACAACTATCTTCTATAGGAATAGTAGTGCGTTTGTTTAGAGTAGAAACCGCCCCCTCGACCTTGTGGACTGTCTGTCATAAGTCCTTTCTGGGGTCGACTATAGGAAATAACTTCTTAAATATAGGGGGAGGAACAAAAGGTATGCCGGGCCTTTCCCACTCCTTATTTACTATGTCCGCCACCCGCTTGGGTATAGGAAAAGCATCGGGGGGCACCGGAACCTCTAGGAACTTGTCCATCTTACATAATTTCTCTGGAATGACCAAATTGTCACAATCATCCAGAGTAGATAATACCTCCTTAAGCAGTGCGCGGAGATGTTCTAATTTAAATTTAAATGTTACAACATCAGGTTCAGCTTGTTGAGAAATTTTCCCTGAATCTGAAATTTCTCCCTCAGACAAAACCTCCCTCCTGGCCCCTTCAGATTGGTGTGAGGGTATGTCAGAACAGTTATCATCAGCGTCCTCTTGCTCTTCAGTGTTTAAAACAGAGCAATCGCGCTTTCTCTGATAAGTAGGCATTTTGGATAAAATGTTTGCAATAGAATTATCCATTACAGCCGTTAATTGTTGCATGGTAATAAGTATTGGCGCACTAGATGTACTAGGGGCCTCTTGTGTGGGCAAAACTGGTGTAGACACAGAAGGGGATGATGCAGTACCATGCTTACTCCCCTCATTTGAGGAATCATCTTGGGCAATATCATTATCTATGGCATTATTGTCCCTACTTTGTTTGGACACTATGTCACAATTATCACATATATTTAAATGGGGAGAAACCTTGGCTTTCATACATATAGAACATCGTTTATCTGATGGTTCAGACATGTTAAACAGGCTTAAACTTGTCAACAAAGCACAAAAAACGTTTTACAATAAAACCGTTACTGTCACTTTAAATTTTAAACTGAACACACTTTATTACTGAATATGTGAAAAAGTATGAAGGAATTGTTCACCAAAATTTCACCACAGTATCTTAAAGCCTTAAAAGTATTGCACACCAAATTTGAAAGCTTTAACCCTTAAAATAACGGAACCGGAGCCGTTTTTACATTTAACCCCTATACAGTCCCAGGTATCTGCTTTGCTGAGACCCAACCAAGCCCAGAGGGGAATACGATACCAAATGATGCCTTCTATAAGCTTTTTCAGTGGTTCTTAGCTCCTCACACATGCATCTGCATGCCTTGTTTTCCAAAAACAACTGCGCATTAGTGGCGCGAAAATGAGGCTCTGCCTATGACTAGAAAAAGCCCCCAGTGAAAAAGGTGTCCAATACAGTGCCTGCCGTTTTTTTAAAACAATCCCCAAGATTATAATAACTATTAATAGTAATAATCTGCCAAATATGCTTAGTAAAGTAATCGTTTTAGCCCAGAAAAATGTCTACCAGTTTTTTAAGCCCTTATGAAGCCCTTTATTCTTTTACTTAAACTAAGAAAATGGCTTACCGGTCCCCATAGGGAAAATGACAGCCTTCCAGCATTACCAAGTCTTGTTAGAAATGTGTCATACCTCAAGCAGCAAAGTCTGCCCACTGTTTCCCCCAACTGAAGTTACTTCATCTCAACAGTCCTGTGTGGAAACAGCCATCGATTTTAGTAACGGTTGCTAAAATCATCTTCCTCTTACAAACAGAAATCTTCATCTCTTTTCTGTTTCAGAGTAAATAGTACATACCAGCACTATTTTAAAATAACAAACACTTGATTGAAGGATAAAAACTACATTTAAACACCAAAAAACTCTAAGCCATCTCCGTGGAGATGTTGCCTGTGCAACGGCAAAGAGAATGACTGGGGTAGGCGGAGCCTAGGAGGGACTATATGGCCAGCTTTGCTGGGCTCTTTGCCATTTCCTGTTGGGGAGGAGAATATCCCACAAGTAAGGATGACGCCGTGGACCGGACACACCTATGTTGGAGAAAGCTGAATTTACAGCATGAAGAACTGTAATCTTGATTTTTTATTATTACTTAGTATAAGTTAGTTTTAATTATTTTTAGCAGTCAAGTGTTTAATGTCCCTTTAATATGCACTTTATTGACATTCATTTTAAAGATGTATTATGCACATCTATTCAGTAATAATAGACTAAATACTAGGGGGTAGATTTATCATAGAGCGAGCGGACATGATACGATGTAGGATATCATGTCCGCTGCACATCGATAAATGCTGACAGCATACACTGTCAGCATTTATCATTGCACCAGCCTCAAGGCTCGCGCGGAAAGAGGGGGCATTACGCTCCATACGGAGCTTTATTAATCGGCCGCTAGGTATTTATAGTAAACTTTTTAGCATGTCATGGTGTTATGTATCACAGCTCCAGTATTTCCAATAGTGATGTAATCTCGATCACTTTTTATACAGGGCAAAAAAAGGGAAATTACTACAACAATCTTTTTTACTCGCTGAATGTGCTAAAATGGGCTTCTCAGTTGTAGCCAGTTACCCGGTGGAAGTGGATTAGTGTATTAGTCAATTTTAAATTTGATGCACTTTGTGGAATATTCATTGATATTATCACACACCCCAGCAGGTCTGATTTGTTTTTTTTTGTACTATATACACTATACTATAGATGTTTTTAATGTGGGTATGTATATAACCAATTTTAAAAACTGGGTGAATTAAAGGTTAAAGTGTCAGTAAACCTAAAAAATAATGTTATATAATTCTACAAATAATGCACAGTGCAGAATTATATAACATTATATTAGTGTTATCGTTATAAAACTTAATATTCCCTTTAAATTTTTTTAAAATATGGCTGTTTTTCAGACCCGCTCTCTGTGCTCTTCTGAGCGGGTCTGTTTTTATTACACAGCGCATCGGGCCAGCTGTCTAGTCACAGCCCGGCCCGACCGCGCCATTAAACTAAGTGCAGCTCGCTCCTGCTGTCAGACAGAGCAGGAGCGAGCTGCACTTAGTGTTATGGCGCGGTCGGGACGGGCTGTGACTATACAGCTGGCCCGATGCGCTGTGTGAAAAAAATCAGACCCGCTCAGAAGAACACAGAGAGCGGGTCTGAAAAACAGCCATATTTTAAAAAAATTCAAAGGGAATATTAAGTTTTATAACGATAACACTAATATAATGTTATATAATTCTGCACTGTGCATTATTTGTAGAATTATATAACATTATTTTTTAGGTTTACTGGCCCTTTAAGTTTTATTATTTTTACTATTTGCACTGCTATTTAGCATTTACAAGTGTGTGCAGAAAAGGGGTTTCATTTTTCTTTTCTCTTTGAAAGAATTATATATATATATAAAAGTATTTTTTAAATTCTACAAATCTCTAAGGTAGATGTGCAGCCACAAAAGTAGCACGACAACAATCTACTGTTGATAAATGTACTAAATGAAGTGGGTTTGGCATCATAAAGAGATCATTCCTAACCCAGTTAAAGAACCAGTAAATACAGTTGATTTACATAATGAACAAATGAATGATAAAAAGACAATACAGTAACACTTAGGAGCCGATTTATGAAAGTGCAAGCGGACATGATACAATGTAGCGTATCATGTTCGCCGCATATCGATAAATGCCGAAAACATACATCAGTTGTCTGCATTTATCATTGCACAAGCAGTTCTTGTGATGTCCGCAGCCTCAGAGCAGGCGGACAAGTTATGGAGATGCGGCTTCATAACTGCTGTTTCCGGCAAGCCTATAGGCTCGTGTGGAAACAGGGGCATCAAGCTCTATTCTGAGCTTGAGAATTCGGCCCCTTAATCTGAACTTCAAATGAGTAGTAGACATTTTTCTGAGAAATTTCAAAGTTATTTCCAATCCCCCTATATCATGTTACAGCCATCAGCCAATCACAAATAAACATACGTATATTCTGTGAATTCTTGCAAATGATCATTAGGAGCTGGTGATTTAGAAAGTGTAAATATAAGACTGCATATTTTGTTAATGTTGATCAAATTGGAAAGTTGTTTAAAATGGCATGTTCTTTTAATTTTGACTTTAAAGGGACAGCATGCACTCATTTTCATATAACTGCATGTAATAGACACTACTATAAAGAATAAGAGGCAAAGATACTGATATAAAAATCCAGTATAAAATGGTTTAAAAACGTACTTAGAAGCTTTCAGTTTATCTCTGTTGAAAAGGCAGTTAGAAAGCCAACTGCAGGTGGGAAATAAGACCCTCCCCCCTCCCCCTTCTTTTGCATATGAAAAGACCCTTTACACAAACGGGAGCAAGCTGGAGTAGGTAGCTGACGGTATTCAAATAAAACTTTCAGAGCAATGTTCTTTAAAAATAAGCAAAACTATACATTTAAAAAAAAAAAAAAAACTTCATGGGCTTTATAAATAGATCATCTACAAAACATTTATGCAAAGAAAAAAGGAGTGTATAATGGCCCTTTAAGTACTGAGCCTTTTTATACCCATGTGCTGAGCTGTTTTACAGATTTCTTTCAGATTCCAAAAAGTGAATCCACCCTCCTGGGTCAGCTACCTGGGTGCATAAATATAGATCATACAAATGCCAAAATGAATGCACTCACAGGGGTTTGTGTCATAAGTGAAGTCACAAATAAATACATTTTGACTTCGCTAATGACATAAACCCCTGTGAGTGCATTCATTTTGGTATATATATCTATATAGAGAGAGAATATCAAACAGAAGAGCACTCCAAAGGTCTTGTAAAATTCAATCACCTTTAATGTGAACGTTTTCGGGTCAATCTGACCCGTCCTCAGACAGGTCAGATTGACCTGAAAACGTTCACATTAAAGGTGATTGAATTTTACAAGACCTTTGGAGTGATCTTCTGTTTGATATTCTATTTGTATTGATGAGCAGCACCGAAGGCAATTTGTGGCTGAAACTCTGGAGTGCACATTGTTTGGACTTTTACAATTGTATTAGGTAAGCTTTCTAAAATAAGTAGAAATTAAAAGTTATTCACATTGTTTTTATTTAGAAATAAACAATTGGAAATCAAAAGGAAAAAACAAATATTTCTTGTTACAATTCTGCACAATGCACATTTCAAAAATACAACGAGGAGTTATAAGAATTCAAATTTAGAATGAGTTAAAAGAAAAAAAGCTTTTGGAGGACTTTTTTTTAAACTTTGAGGTTCACAGTCACAATTAAAAAACATTTAGGCACATGGCATAGAAGGCTATTGGATATCAAAATAATACACAAAACTACACAAAGGCTAAAGACTGCAACAAACCTACATGTGAAATAATTATTAACCTCATTTTCTGTAATTAAGTGGGTTAATAAAAGACAAAAACAGTAGAATGAGAACATAGACTAAGCCACATGTCATAGAGAAACCTATTTTCTAGATGGGGTCACTCTTGGATCCAACAAGTTGTGGGAAGCTTAGAAAAGCACTGCTAGACTGCAACTCCTCACAAATGCACTCCCTAAGCTCTGCTAATCTCTACCCTATGCTACTGACCCATGAGACATGCTGTACCACTCCTGTTTGTGACACTTTACCTACTCCTGCAGTGTTATCTCTAACAGGTTGGTCAGCGGTTCTCTTCCAGTGTGTGGCAGAGGTTGATTCGCCAGGGAGAAAGGTTAGATGGTTTTTGCTCTTGTGAGAGCCTGACAGCTTTCTATAGCTCGACTCCCATTACTATTCGTTCCATAAACTTTGAGCAGTGCTTCTCCAAAATGTCTTCAAAATATTGTAAGAGCTGCTCTTTTATAGTATTCAGTTTGTTCCTTTGTTGACAGTATTATTTTGCGGTCTTCATAGGTATATAGTTAGAGTCTAATAGCTAACATACACATCAATCAACCATTCCAGAACACAGAGATTACTTCAAGGTTCTTTGGTTCAGAACAGTGAGGTAAACCTTTACATGCTAGATGGCATGGCATTCAGTTATATTCAACAGACTGTAAAACATAAAAAGTGCAAGAGACGATTAAGGATAACAAAGGTTATCACCTGGCTATTTAAAACTAGGGACTTTATTTAAAAGAGGAACTTATGTGCTTTAACCCCTTAGTGACCAGACCATTTTTCAATGTTCTTACCGTTAAGGGGGGCTGTTTTTACATTTTTGCGGTGTTTGTGTTTAGCTGTAATTTTCCTCTTACTCATTTACTGTATCCACACACATTATATACAGTTTTTCTTGCCATTAAATGGACTTTCTAAAGATACCATTATTTTCATCATATCATAATTTACTATAAAATTTTTATAAAATGTGATGAAAAACAACACCCATGCTAAATAGTTTCTAAATTGTGTCCTGAGTTTAGAAATAACCAAAGTTTATATGTTCTTTGCTTTTTTTGCAAGTTATAGGGCAATGAGTACAAGCAGCAATTTGCTATTTCCAAACCAATTTTTTTAATTAGCGGTAGTTACATTGTAACACTGATATCTGTCAGGAATCCCTGAATAACCCTTCACATGTATATATTTTTTTTAGTGAGACAACCCAAAGTATTGATCTAGGCCCATTTTGGTATATTTCATGCCACCATTTCACTGCCAAATGCGATCAAATAAAAAAAAATGTTTACTTTTTCACTAGCTTTAGGTTTCTCACTGAAATTATTTACAAACAGGTTGTGCAATTATGGCACAAATCGTCGTAAATGCTTCTCTAGGATCCTCTTTGTTCAGAAATAGCAAACATATACGGCTTTGGCGTTGCTTTTTGGTAATTAGAAGGCCAAAAAATGCTGATGCGCACCACACGTTTATTATGCCCAGCAGTGAAGGGGTTAATTAGGTAGCTTGTAGGGTTCATTTTAGCTTTATTGTAGAGATCAGCCTCCCACCCCCTGATCCCTCCCTGACCCCTCTCAAACAGCTCTCTTACCTCCCCCACGTCACAATTGTCACAGCCATCATCTTAAGTACTGGCAGAAAGTCTGCCAGTACTAAAATAAAAGTATATATATATATATATATATATATATATATATATATATATATATATATATATATATATATATATATATATATATTATATATAAAATTTCTGCAGTGTAGGTTATCTCCTAACCCCCCCAACCTCCATGATCCCCCCTAAACAGCTCTCTTAACCTCCCCATTCTTCCTATTTGCAGCGATTTTAGGTACTGGCAGCTGTATGCCAGTACCCACTTTGCACTAAAATTGTGCTGTTTTAATTAATTCCATATAGTTTAGCTGACCCCCTCAATACCCTCTCCCCTCCCAGATCCCTTTTCCCCAAGACTTATCCCCCCTCCCTCTCCCTTCTTCCCTTATGTACTGAGTGTACTAAGTAGCCCACGCTCCTGCCCCCCTTGAACGCTCCCGACGCCCTCGCCGCACTACCGGAACAGGATCCACAATCAGAGAAGTGATCCATCGCTGGCCGATGCAGAGAGGGCCTCAGAGTGGCCCTCTCTTCATCGATGTGCTTAAAAAGGGTATTGCACTATGCCTCAATATTGAGGCAATTGCTGCAATACTCTGAAAGCAGCTGGAAGCGATCACGATACGTCCTTGGTCATTAACTAGCAGGTTTTGTAGGACGTACCTTGCATGTCCTTGGTCGTTAAAGGATTAAAACAAGTGATCTTGGGGTTCTTTATGCCTCTTTGATGGCTTATTATAAGTTCCTAGAGAACCCATCATTACAAAATTGTGTGTTTTTATATTTTAAAATTATGGTTAAAACTTTATATGCCCAAGATGAAAAAAGTATGCAATGGTCTTTAAAATGGTCAGTCTACAGGGTTTCTAGACCTTAATGGAGCCGAGACTGAGAGGTGTTAATACTCACCCCAGCTCCTTTCTGTAGCTTACACTAGCAACACCAAACACACTAGGTCACCTCATAACTGCTTGAACTGTAGTGGGACCACGATTAGCTTCAAATGAGCACTACATGTAGTCATCATCAACACTCTAGACATTGTACAGATGATAACTATGTGTAGCCCCTACACTTAAAAGGTTACAATAGGATTTCCCTGATTCCCTTTAATATGAATTTTCTGATGAGTAATAAGAGTGTATTTCCGAGAAAAACATTTCCCACATTCAGAACACGAAAATTCCTTTTCTCCTGTATGAATTTTCTGATGATTAATAAGATCTGATTTCCGAGTAAAACATTTCCCACATACCGAACACAAAAAAGCTTTCTCTCCTGTATGAATTTTCAGATGTCTATTAAGATTTGATTTCACAGTAAAACATTTCCCACACTCAGAACATGAAAATGACATTTCTCCTGTATGAATTTTCAGATTTGTATGAATTTTCAGATGAGTAATAAGATTTGCTTTCAGAGTAAAACGTTTCCCACATTCCGAACATGAAAATGGTCTTTCTCCTGTATGAATTTTCAAATGCTTTTTAAGATTTGATTTCTTAGGAAAACTTTTCCCGCATTCAGAACAGGAAAATGCTTTCTCTCCTGTATGAATTTGCTGATGACCAATAAGAGTTGATCTATGGGTAAAGTGTTTCCCACAGTCAGAACACGAAAATACTTTTTCTCCTGTATGAATTTTATTATGAGCAATAAGAGTTGATTTATGGGTAAAACATTTCCCACATTCAGAACAAGAAAATCCTTTATCCCCTGTATGGATTTTCTGGTGAATAATGAGATACGATTTCAACGTAAAACATTTCCCACATTGAGAACAAGGAAATGCTTTCTCTCTTGTATGAATCTTCTGATGTTTAGTAAGATCTGATTTCTGAATAAAACATTTCCCACATACAGAACATAAATTTCCTACGTGGCTTCTTTTGTTTTTGAAAAGGTTGAAAGAAATATCAGCCCTCTCACCATGACTCGGAATATTGAAGTTTGTGAGTTCACCTGTTGAAAAGAAATACAATGGGAGCAATGTTATCTATTAATGACATCATTATTTTATTTTGAGAACAATTTAACTATTCTGAATTAGTGATTAGGGGAATGGATTGGCTATGTTCCTACACCTTTACCCAGGCTCCAAGTGTAGTTTTCTAGACACTTTGTTACATGATACCACAAAGATTACTAACTTTCAAAATGGAGACGATTTGCACTATACTTCCTTTAGTGCAGGAGGGTCAATTTATTTCTACTATTGGCATAAAGTAGAACAACATCAAAAAGCACCCGGCTTCAGACAGTCACAAAGCAGGATATTCTTAAAAGCAATACTTAAATGGCAAAATCCACATAGGAATACACTCCATAACAAAGGTTCAGGTCTAACATGTTTCGTATATTACATACTGCACTTTCTCAATGACCCTCATTGTCATTGAGAAAGTGCAGTATGTAATATGATATCACAATCACCTACAAATAACAGGTAAGTTTTCATCTAATTGTTTTATTGAGAGAAGATGAGGATCTAAAAAAAAGTCTCCCACTCCCCTAATAAAAACCTCCATGTGCTTAGTGGGGCAGGTGATCTATATTACTCAGATACATCACACACGTGAACTCACCTGTAATGATATTGTCACTGATTTCCTGCTTCACAGCTTCCAGTTGTCTATTTCCATACAGAGCATTTGTTTGTTTAGTATTAGGTGTAACTTCAGTCTTAACATCACCTGGATAGATCATATAAATATAGTCACATTTTAGCTTTTTAGCAATGCAGAAGGAAATATTAATATCTGAATGTCCCCCAAATACACTCACCTGTGCCCTGCATACCTCTGACATGTCACACATACACTCTCCTGTGCCCTGAACACATCACATATGTGCACTCACCTGTGCTGATATTATCACCAATTTCCTCCTTCACAGCTTCCAGTTGACTCTTTACATACAGATCATTGCTTTGTTCAGCATTAAAAAGGACACTCAAGTCACAATAAACTTTTATGATTCAGAAAGAGCATGCAGTTTTAAGACACTTTCCAATTTACTTCCATTATCAAATTTTGCAGTGTCTTTTTTTTATTTACACTTTCTGGGGAACAAGATCCTACTGAGCACGTGCACAAGCTCACAGGGTATACGTATACTAGTGTGTGATTGGCTGATGTCTCTCAAGGTAGTGCTTGGCTTACTAGTAAGGGATCTTACCAATGTGGCAGCTCCAGGTGTGGAGCATGCGATTACCTGATTGTGTCAGACCAATTTCACTCTACTGTTACAGGCAGGGTTTATGATATAAACTTTTGCCTCAACTGTACCTCAGCATATGTTATATATTGTATAACATCTTATTACTATTAGATCTTATTAATGCCTGTTTGATGTTTATGAGTCTGTATATCCACCTGTAATTAGACATACATATAATCTTATACAGGTTTTGGGAATGTATGAGCATACATGTAAATCGATATGGATAATATCAGATATATGTCTTTAGAGGACATACTTGTTGTTTTAGTCCTCTCCCTTAGCTATAATATAATGTTGCACTAAATTATTTGTGTACTTAATTCTTGGGGTGTATGGTATATCTGTCTCTCTATATCCTTCATTTGCCTGCTCATGGATACTCTTATTTATTCAAACAGTGTCAGCCACGCGAGATTGCACTCCTGATAATCAGTTTGTTTGTTTCTATATATTTGTAAGATGAAAACACTTACATGCTATAAAGTATAGGTACACCAAAAGTTTATGTGTTTACTACATACATCTTTTGTATTCAATTCCATGATCATTCATACTTAAATTGTTCCTCATCGTAGCTTCCTCCTGTAAATATAGGGTTAAATGAACTCTGGGCGTGTTGTTGTTTTAAACAATTTGTTTTTTATCCAATGATGTTGCTGCAATTATGTATATATTGTACACCTGTGGCTGGCTATAGTATGCTATGATTACGGCTTTGCCGAAACGCGTAAGCCTTGCCAGCCAGAGGTACCCTACCTCAATTTTGTTCTGACATCTTGTATGTCCTATCTTTTATGACTTGCCAATAAAGGTTAAGTTTTATTTTTTATCTAACGCTCTCGCTCTTTCTTTTGCCGATTTGTTTACTGCCTGTGAGAGCGTTAGCACCCTGCCACGTCATATGGCATCTTCTGCCATAGATACCTCACCTGCAGAGACATCTGATGGGGTCTCCACTGGGTGAATATCCTGTACAAGGTCTACATGTGCTCTTGTGTCTTGATTTTCGTCTCTCATACCTGTTAGTTTTAATATAGAATACAATTAGTTTATTTTGCTAATGAAACCCCTTTCTTTTGTAGTATCTTAAAATGCATTCCAGATTTTTTAAACCTTTCTTTCCCTATTAGCCTTGTAGAGACTGACAATGCACATCAAAACCTATGAATGCTACTTGTGTTTTCTGCTAGTCTGTTACTTAAATATTTTTTTTTAAATATAAAAATATTGATATATAATTCCACAAAACATTTTGCTTCTCACACTTTGGGGTTAAAACTTGTTTATGATCAGACAGCTTATTAGATCACACATGACGGATTCACTGGAGATTTACTCTGTCAGCCACCTCTGTAGTGTTTGTGCATTTCCTGAGTGATATATTTATTACTACACAACGTTACCTGAGCTCTCATTTCCTGGGATCTCCATAGTCCTTAGTGCTTGGTGAGTCTCCATCATGACGTCCTTGTAAAGCTCCTTGTGTCTCTCTATATACTCCCACTCCTCCATAGAGAAATACACAGCAACATCATCACACTTTATAGGCACCTGAAACACACACAGCTCATTCAGTGCTGACACAGGGACTGGTTCTGTCACACACTTTTACGACAGAGCCAGAATAATGTTACTGAGAACATGCAAAGAAAGAGAGCAGGCAGAAGGTCACTGGGGCAGACAGAAGACACTGTGCCCTGGTATAATGTCCTACCGCTACTGTGGGTGGGTGAGGGGGGTGTTATTAAGAACATGCCTAGACACAGACAGAAGGTAGGAAATACACACAGGGCCAGATTGAACAGTAAAGAGTGTCATTGTGCTCTGATGCTAGCATAATATCACATTCCCCAGCAGTTATCACCTCTCTATTCAGCCAATGAATGCTGCTGTGGGGGATATTTTTTCTGCAATGCATTTCTATATAACACATTTTTACGACCATAAGATCAAGGGCTAGTTGGCCTCCACTTATCCAACCTAAATACTATGTCTAGATCAGTGATGATCAACTGGAGGACCATAGGCCCTCTGCACTAGGTTTTGTGGTCCCAGTGAAAAAGAAAAACTAAGAATGGATGCCACAGATTTGTGAGACCAGAGAAGAAGCAGAAAATATGTGTTTTGGGACTTCTGGTGAGCCGTCTGGAGGGAAGAACAGATAGAGGCTACCCGACAGTCTTACCTAAATCTGGCCCTGTATCACTGCATATTTTCTGGAAATATATAATTATTAAAAGGGACAGTATACACTCAATTTCATATAACTGCATGTAATAGACACTACTATAAAGAATAAGATGTGCAGATACTAATATAAAAATATAGTATAAAACTGTTTAAAAACTTACTTAGAAGCTCTCAGTTTAGCTCTGTTGAAAAGATAGCTGGAAAGCCCACTGCAAGTGGGAAATAAGACACTCCCCCCTCCCCCTTCTTTTGCATATGAAAAGACCCTTTATACAAACAGGAGCAAGCTGGAGTAGGTATCTGACGGTATTCTCAAAAAACTTTGGGGCTTGGTTAGGAGTCTGAAAACCAGAGCAATGTTATTTAAAAATAAGCAAAACTATACATTTAAAAAAACAAAAACTTTATAGGCTATATAAATAGATCATCTACAAAACATTTATGCAAAGAATAAAATGAGTGTATAATGTCCCTTTAATTGTGATAATTATAGCTAGATATTTATTTGCGGCCCTTACGGCTTATAAAATAATTATCTGTGGCTCCCATGTGTTAGAAGTTGACCACCACTCTTCTAGATGACAAATGTCGCAATACTAACTAAGGGATCTGGGAGAGGGTGGGGGGAAGCTACACTACGGGGAAAAAAAAAAAAAGATTTTATTGTAAACTAGGTACTGACAGACAGCTGCCAGTACCAAAGATGGCCCCCAATAAGGTAGAGGGGGAGGGTTAGAGAGCTGTTTTGGGGGGGATCCTACACAGCAGCATAAGCAAATATGCTGGAAAAAAAACAAAAAGATAGCTTTAATTTTAGTACTGACAGACTTTCTGCCAGTACTTAAGTTTGTGGGGACAATTGTGGGGTGGGGGAGGGAAGAGAGCAGTTTGGGAGGGATCAGGGGGTCTGATGTGACAGGTGGGAGACTGATCTCTACGCTAAAGCTAAAATTAACCCTGCAAGCTCCCTACAAGCTACCTAATTACCAAAAAAGCAACGCCAAAGCCATATATGTCTGCTATTTCTGAACAAAGGGGATCCCAGAGAAGCATTTACAACCATTGGTGCCATAATTGCACAAGCTGTTTGTAAATAATTTCAGTGAGAAACCTAAAATTGTGAAAAATGTTACTTTTTTTTTAATTGGATCACATTTGGTGGTGAATTGGTGGCATGAAATATACCAAGATGGGCCTAGATCAATACTTGGGGTTGTCTACTACACTAAAGCTAAAATTAACCCTACAAGCTCCCTACATACTCTCTAATTAACCCCTTCAATGCTGGGCATAATACAGATATGGTGTGCAGTGGCATTTATAGGCCTTCTAATTACCAAAAAACAAAGCCAAAGCCATATATGTCTGCTATTTCTGAACGGGGATCCCAGAGAAGCATTTACAACCATTTATGCCATAATTGCACAAGTTGTTTGTAAATAAATTTAGTGAGAAACCTAAAGTTTGTGAAAAAAGTTGTGAAAAAGTAAACGTTTTTTTTTTTTTTTTTTATTTGATCGCATTTGGCGGTGAAATGGTGGCATGAAATGTACCAAAATGGATGTACCATGTCAAGGGATATTCAGGGATTCCTGACAGATATCAGTGTTACAATGTAACTAGCGCTAATTTTGAAAAAAATTGGTTTGGGAATAGCAAAGTGCTACTTGTATTTATTGCCCTATAACTTGCAAAGAACATGTAAACATTTGGTATTTCTAAACTCAGGACAAAATTTAGAAACTATTTAGCATGGTTGTTTTTTGGTGCTTGTAGATGTGTAACAGATTTTGGGGGTCAAAGTTAGAATAAGGGTGTTTTTTCCATATTTTATAAAAAAAAATTATAGTTAATTATAAGATATGATGAAAATAATGGTATTTTTTAGAAATTCCATTTAATGGCGAGAAAAACGGTTTATAATATGTGTGGGTACAGTAAATGAGTAAGAGGAAAATTACAGCTAAACACAAACACCGCAAAAATGTAAAAATAGCCTTGGAAAATGGAAAAGTGCTGTGGTCACTAAGGGGTAAAGGGACATGAAACCCAAAATTTTTCTTTCTTGATTCAAAAATAGAATGCAATTTTAAACAACTTTCTAATTTACTTCAATTATCTAATTTGTTTCATTATCTTGGTATCATTTGTTGAAGGAGCAGCAATGCACTAATGGTTTGTAACTGAACACATGGGTGAGCCAATGACAATCAATATATATATATGCTGCAACCAATCAACAGCTAGAACCTAGGTTCTCTGCTGCTCCTGAGCTTGCCTAGATAAACCTTTCAGCAAAGGATAACAAGAGAAGGAAGCTAATTAAATAATAGAAGTAAATTGGAAAGTTGTTTAAAATTGTATTCTCTATCTAACTCATGAAAGAAAAATTTTGGGTTTCATGTCCCTTTAACTTTTATTTGCATAAACAAATCGCTTTGAGAGTTGGCAGTTAAGTGGGCATCTTTAGTGACTGGAAATGCTGAAAATTTGATGTAAGCTCTTGAATAGTTTTACAATTAAAACATATAATAATATATCCTTTGATAGGAGAGTTTAATTTTGGGCCAGATTTTTTAATGTAAAAAAATATAAATACTTTTGGCTTTCCAATAATAATTTAAAAAAAAACAGCCGGTCAAAGGGACACACAGCTCTTGTCACAACATATTCCATCAGCTCTCACCTCTCCTGTCAGCAGGTACATGATCTGTAGGGTGTGGGTCAGTATCCTTTCTGTTGTCATCTTGTCCCCGGTCATGTGACTCGCTGTAAGTGAGTTAGTCACACGCTGCAAGAGGGAAACATAAAAACATCAGACATGTGT